>NW_024044681.1:26578669-26616084 GCF_014851395.1 Micropterus salmoides
ATTTCACGTTGTGTGACACAAAGTCAGAGCTATCGGGAAAGCAGATGGATTCCTTTACAGTACAACAAAGAGACACTGTTCTGGCTTTTGAAGTGCAGCTAAAAGTATTCAGAGTTTTTTGCACTGGCAGATGGTGAAACGCGAGTAAAGACTGTGGGGGGAAAAAAATCACATCCAACATGTTTATCCTGTTCAGTAAGGCCAGAGGAAAGAAAAGCACTGCCAGAGACTGGGAGGGAGGACATTTTATTTGCAATAGGCTTCATGGGAAATGTGGTCCAGTTTAGGAGAAACAACCAACATTAGCAAGTCAACTGGCATGAGACAGAGTTCTCATTCTTAATTTAATATTAGAATAATACTACAGATTTTACATGGAGCAAATTTGTAAACATGCATTAATCAGTTTTTGTCCACTAGCAGACACAATAATTAAACAATAATTAGAAGAAGCTGAAAAACACAGACGTGGATAGTAAACCTGTGGACAGGCAGTAAAAGTGAAATAGTATATCACATGTAAATTACATTTTTGGCCTTCACAGTCCCAAACAATTTCTTACTATCAGCAAATTTATTCTCACTCAACATCGTATGCTAGGGTTTTAAGTAGTCAGACAGTGAGTGTTGGGTAGCTATAGCGTTTGCTGTGTGTATTGTTTTTGTTTTGTAGGCAGTGGCCTGTAACTGTAACCCTTGCTCCCCATTATGCCGTAGCCTTCCTATGAGGTTTTGTTTATCCCATAGTCAGGTTTCAGGGACATTCTGTGTTAGAGCTGTAGAGCTTATTGAGTGTCCCGTTAAGTAAAGTAGAAGTTAATGCAAAGAACAAGATGAATACATCACTAACTTAAATTACCACAAAAATGATAGTAGCTTCAGGTTTCTATTTTGTTACAGTTATATAATACAGCAGAAGCTTTAAAAAAGTACTTATATATATACATATACACACACACACACACACACACACACACATACATACATATATATATATATATATATATATATATATATATATATATATAGTTGTAAGTTATTGCACTTCTCTGTAATTTCTTTGCTACACGTAGATGTTAAAGTTAATTTGGTGACAGCAAGTTAAAAGAATGAGTTTTATAGTACTGATACAGAAATAATACCGGACGATGAATATAACCATGAATATTTAATATTTTAGTTATTTACTTAAAGAAACACTTTAAGGACAAAACTGTAATGGTGGCAGAAATTAATGTAGTAAAGGCAAAATGGTGAAATGATGCACCATAAATATAATTGTGTTTCCAATGACGGATAAAGTTGAATAAAGTTCATTATTTAGTTATGAGTTAAATGTCCTTGTTTTAGGTGCTGCGCTCTGCCGATCGTTGGTCTACTGGAACCTGTGAGAACTCGATCCTCAATGCCTACATCCACACCATCGAGAACAGCGAGCACTACATCTACATTGAGGTAATGTAGCAACCCCGGCTAGTAACAGACAAATATATTCCTCATAGCATGAAAGTAACTTGAAATTGATGTTGAAAGTGGAATGAACGTCTGTCTATACTTTTTGATGATTTGTTTTACATTTCAACATTTAAACAGACAAATCCTGTCGAAATCATGTAAGCCTGCTGTGTGTTGGGCTCCCAAATTCTTCCTTGTGATAGCAGCGATACAATCAGAACCTTGAATCGTTTTAGCAGCAACACCTAAGAATGGGTTCTATTTTGAAAGATACAGTATATTTGTTTAATATGAAGCATACATTGGAGTCCCTTTATTCCTGACGTTTCAGCGCGTGATTCTTTCTTACTTGTGCACCATATAGCAAATTAATGTGCAGTAGATTATACTCTACAGTCAATGTGTTTCTAATCACAAGGTGTCATAGGTCTGAATTGAATCACAGCTTGGTCCCTTCCTTGCCAGCTACCTACCTGTTTTAGCCCTCACTTCATACCGAGCCACCATCTGCCTTCTCTCTGCCCTCAGAACCAGTTCTTCATCAGCTGTGCCGATGGGAAGACCGTCCATAATGGGATCGGCGATGCAATTGTGAAGCGAATCCTGCGTGCACACAGGTCTGGTTTAAGTGTACTAGCCAGATTTACGTGGCACTTAATTAATTTTGTATCCACACATTCTTGAACCTTATGTTAAACACATGAGTACATTTCAGCATTTACCTTTTATGATATCAGTGAATTACTTGATGTTGTTTCGCTGGGTTACACAATTCAAATAACATTTTTTAAGTGAAACAAATCATAGAATGAGTGAGTGAAAGGAATTGTCCACTTTAATGTTTAAATAGTAGACTTGTGGCCAACGTGGATGTTCATTGTGTCTTACTGCAGAGAGCAGAAGAAATACAGAGTGTTTGTGGTGATTCCCCTGCTTCCTGGATTTGAGGGAGACATCAGTGCAGGAGGTGGAAATGCCATTCAAGCTATTCTGCACTTCACTTACAGGTGAGAGCTTTCACCCATGATCATTCTGCACTCAGCCCACAGACCATAACAAGCACTATAACTAACAACTACTGCAGGAAAACGCACACTGACTTAAAGACATGTTGCCAGTCATGTTCAGTTCTACTTTTTATATAAATAGCTATATACATTATTTTGGCTGTTATGTATTAACAAAGTTATTGTTTCTCCGGTTACAGATTCCTTTGATAAAAGATCCCTATAATATTATGGAATTTAATTTGGCTTGCTAGTTTGTTTTAGGTTTGTTGTGAATGAATGAACTCACTGAAAACATTATGTTTTCCAATATTATTGTTTTATTATTTTTCTTAGGATTTATTGTTGCATTATTGTCCTATATTGTGTTAATTACTTAATTTAAATGGATTCTTAATGTCTTAGGACCATATGCCGAGGGGAGTACTCCATCCTGTCAAGACTTAATGAAGGTGAATTTTCACTTATCTGCTTTCATTTCAACCAAAAGACTCCACCTCACAACACGACACCTGTTTCCTCTCTAACATGCGTGTCTTTCTTTCTCCTTGTGTTGCTCCTTTAAACTGAAGCTACTGGTACTAGGTATCTACCCACCAGTCTGCACTTTCATCCTTGACTTGTTCATTTTTTTTAAACATCCATTTTAAGAGCCCATATGTCTATGTGAATTTCTTAATAAATCCCTGTATTTTCATATTATCTCTTGTGGATAATGTGATTCCCAGTGAAGGACCAGTGGACGGAGTACATCACACTCTGCGGCCTGAGAACACATTCCCAGCTCTCCCAGTCAGTTGTCACAGAGATCATCTATGTTCACAGCAAGACTCTCATCGCTGATGACCGCTGCTATATAATTGGTGAGTCACCAGCACAAACACATTTTCAAAGACATTTTGACCTTGAGTCATGATTGAGTTCCATTACAAAATAGCTCATCTCCTACCATACATATCATGTATTGACAAGAGTGCTGACTTCTGTTGAAATATTTTATAAGAATGTATTTTTATGCTTTTTTATCAATATATTTTGGTTATATTTTAATATGATTTTCATTGGTAAAAAATGGAAATATGCAAGTGAACAAGTATATTGACATTTGTTTACAAAAATGTAATGAAGTATTGTATTTATTATAATTTAAAGGTGGAGTAAGCGACTCTGGAGAAATCAAATTCCATGACAAATACCATGATATAGAGCAAACAGTGACACAGCAAGCAATGTAATTAACGTTAGCTAAGTTGTGGGTTAGCAAACTGTCACTACAGTTGCTGCTGCAAAGCTAACATGCAGAGAGGACGAGATGGTTTCCCATGGCCAGCACAGCAGCTCCAGACAGCAATACTCACAACTTTCCTGATACTATAGCTAACATCACAACAACAGCATGAGTTGGTGAACTAGAAAGTAAACTGAATGTCAGTGGTCATGTCATGTTTACTATTAACTCTCCTAATGTTGGTTGTATTAGGTTACTGCTAATGCAAACCTACCTACCTTTCCTACCCTTGAGTAGCTTAGCTTTGAGTTCTACTCTGTTCTATCCGTAATTCACAACTGACCATATTTCATATCAAATAGAGTATAAGCCTGTAACTGTTCATTCCAAATCCATTTCTGAACAACAAATATACAGATTATACTGTACTGAACTAGAGAGACCCTGAAAAACAGCACTGATACTCCCGATACAATCCATCTATCGTCAACTGCTTATCCTGCGTACAGGGACCCGGGGACAATAGGTTATTTCATTCTGATTGTTGCTTCACATGTTGAAACACTGGTTTGACAAGAATGATGCCTCTGAATGGACAGATTGTAAATGCTTGTACCTCCCACATGTATTCCAGGATCGGCCAACATCAATGACCGCAGCATGCTGGGCAGTAGAGACAGTGAGATGGCAGTGTTTGTGGAAGATGAAGAGCGGGTCCCATCCATCATGGGAGGGGAGGAGTACCAGGCGGGACCCCTCACACTCGCTCTGCGCAAAGAGTGTTTCAGGTCAGGACAGAATATGTTAACTCCTGAAAATTACATTCTTGTGATATATGACCATGAGCAGTTGCTACCTATAGACATGATAAAGTTTTGATACATGATACAAAGAAATCAAGACTAGCTTAGTTTTCTGTGTATTGGAAAGTGTCAGCTACCAAATGCAAACAGACAACAAGTGAGAAACCATCTATATATTTTCTGGATACAGGAAAATAATCTCAAATTACATTTTGGGCAAAAATAGTAATAATTGTCTTGAAAAACCTTTCCCTTCCAGTGTTCTTGTTGGAGCTTCTTCAGACCCCAGTATCAATATTGATGATCCAATCAGCGATGATTTCTTCTTCTTGGTCTGGAATGCAACTGCTAAACTGAATGCCACAATTTATGACAAGGTATAAATTAAACCGACATTTTGACCTTTTTATGCCTAACGGTAGCAGTGTGTAGTTACAGAGTTTTCTAACCTCTCCCTTTGTTCTCATTGGCTAATCTGTGCTGTGGCCCTGCTGTGATACAGGTCTTTAAATGCCTGCCCTACAACACTGTCCACAACATGCGAGGGCTGAAGGAGTACTCCAGTGAGGAACGCCTCTGCGACACAGACCCTGAGCAGGCTGTAGAGGAGCTGAAGGCTGTCCGAGGGCTGCTGGTCCACTTCCCCCTGAAGTTCCTGTGTGAGGAGAACCTGCTGCCTCCACTGGCCACTAAAGAAGGCATGGCTCCTGTAGAGCTGTGGACATAACCGCAGCTGAGCCTGTATCAGACTGCTACGTAACAGCTGAAAGGGCTGCTGTACCACATGCTCCTACTTGTAGTTCCAGTGCACCTAGTGTTCAGCACAGTACACTAGCACTTCAGCGGTGAGGAAAAGACATCACCATAACACAATTTATTTGTTAATCTTTGCATTTTATCTTGTCTTTTTGACTAACGATGGACTAATCTGAACATAACCACTGACATGTAGATGATGTACTGACATGTATGATGGTTTTATATAATTATTAACCTATACTCTGCAGTTTGTTCATGAAGGCAGTGTCTGCTTCATTACTCCTACAGTACAATCTGAACAACAGGGCTAGCGATGGTGCAAAACACACATAAATGAATGTATGAGTCAGGAGAGGATTGCAAGGTTGTATTGGAAATCAAGTATATCACATGATCTGGGAACATAGTGTACAGTTATTGGTGCAAGGTTTTTGGGTGGGTGGGTGGCTCTGTTGCTCTCGCTCTCGCTCTCGCTCTCTCTCTCGCTCTCGCTCTCGCTCTCTCTCTCTCTCACACACACACACACTCTCACTCTCTTCCTCTGAGGCTTCACCTCTCGCTGCAGTGCCAGCAAATCTGTCAGAACATTTGTGGTTGTTATGGTGACGAATATAAAGAGATGACTGGATCGTAGCTGAAAGAAAGACTGAATAGGGCAGAAAAGGAGAGCACTGATAGGGGGGATAACGTACTAAATCAGGATGGTGTACCAGAAAATAGTAGGTAATAATGTTGAAAGAGGACTGACCATTTCTGTGGAAGCAAAGTTATTTTAATAGTTTTGGATAAATTATGTAGGGAATGAAATGAGGACAAGATAATTAAAGGGTGCTACGTGATTTACTGTTAACTGTTGCTTTTGACAACCAAGTGAATTATTGTTATTATTTCACCATGTTGATCATGTCCGCAATCCACAACAGAACATTCCACTGTCCACTTGGATTTTATATATATATATATATGTACACACCCCATAACACTGTGGCTTTCATGTCATTCACGCTGCAATTGTCATTTTTTAATCTTTAACTTTTTTTTTCTTTGGATTTGTTTGATGTTAAATCATGCCAGTTGTTCTTTTGAAACCTGTTAAATCCCTTTACAGATCCATTAGGAACTGAAGGACTGCAATCAGAAAAAGTCTTGCATTGGACAAATATGTAGCAATGGTGATGAATGTAGACAGGCAACTACTGATTTGGAAATGTCATATAATAATTCAACATTGTATTGCTATAAGATATGGAGTTTGACCACAGTGTGCTGAAAATAAGGACATTCTGTAACCTGACAACACTTGGGGAAAATAGTGCTACTAGGAGTTATCAGTGCCTCTGTAAATCACCTGTATCATATAAAAGCTGATTTTTAGAGAACAGCCAGCAGAGAGGCAGACAACAGGCAGCATATGAAGCTTGTCAATGGGACTATGTTTTATATTCTTAGCTTTTCCATGTCATTGGACACTGGAATATGGGGGGGGGGGGGGTCAACAACACTACCAAGATGATTTTAGTGCAAACTTGCCTAGAAGTGAGACAGATGACAACCGTCCCATGTGATTGCTGCCTTGCTCTACATGAAGCACCTTTCATAGAGAAGCTAGTAAAACCATCTGTGTTTAGGCACGATGCATTGCTAGCTTCAGAATTATTCAAACTTTCTTTTGGAAGATATACAAACAGCACCAAGAGTCCTTTCACTAGAAACCTCGTATTTGCTAACCTCTCTTATTCAGCACAAAATGGTTGCCTTGAGTGTTTGGTTGTTTAAAGATTCTGCAGAAATGTTTGTGATAATGCTGAGAAGTTACCTTATACTCTTTCCATCATGAATATGATTTTTATTAGACTAATAGCCAGCATTACCAATACATTTTAATGTGTATATTACCAATACAAACTTGCGTTTTTAACTTATCACTATTATCCTTATCGGTGACCATGTGAAGGCCTTTGTATATGTAAATCTGTAGATCTAGGTTATTACCTGAAGTTGCTGATGTATAGGCTACTAACACTCAGGGGTAGAGAAATAATAAATATTCTTACTCTATCACGGAAGTACAGTTATGAACAACTTATACTTTATACTTTATGGTATGTTATGTTGTTTCCTCAATAACAGTTTTTTATGGAAATTCAAAGTGAATATAATACCGGTATCTCTGTTCATCAGCCAAAACAATTACTCAAATTGAAGGACATTTTATGTAAAAATGAGCCCCCCTCACCTCAGTCCAACACCCCTGAATGTTACATAGATAATCACAATGTTATTCATAATGTTTCTAAAATCCATAAAATATACCAATGTCTAGATGTTTATCAAGAATTTCCCTTCCACAGCCAGAAACTACTGATATCATCTAGAGACACTTTGCAAAAAAAAATTTTTTTTATGATATTGTACTTTATATCTTCTGTTATATAATTTGTTATCTGTATATTATTGAATCATATAATGTATTTCCATAGAGTAAATTGTACACTGAGTGGATATAGTGACTTAACATGTTTTTACAGGAAATGGGCACTATTATCACAAAACAATAAATAAGATTTTCTATGTGAATGCTGAAATTTTCAATAAAAAACCAATGCAATCTCCAGGTTATTGCAGTATAATAGCATCAGTTTTTAATGACATATCAGATTGCTCTCTTGAGCACTTGGTGTACTGCTTGAGAAGTGAATTATGCATTATTGACAAGAATTAAGATCTGCTGGAGATAAAGTAGGCCTGCCTTAATGGGAAAATAATTCTAGAAATCATAAAGCTGTTGGGATGGCAGACACATCAGCAGAGATGAGGAAAAACTAAGAGATGAGGTCACTTTAGTTATAAATGACAAAAAACACCGGTGATGTAATGTTGCAGTGTGTTGTTTGGTTATCCAGCAGAATTTACAGTGACCATGTCAGAGGTATGTCCGAGGATGACCTCAGCTGTGCTGCTCAGAGCAGACAGAGGCAGTTACGTAGGTTGAGGCTCACTGTAATTTTTCAGGTAAATTGTCCCTGATGAAGCACCGTAGTCATCCAAGAGGCGAAAACACTTGAGGTTGTGTTGAGTGCAGCCAATCGTCAGTACAACCCCGCAAGACTACAACACGGCTGGGAGTGGGAGGGAGCACTTGGGAAGCAAAACATGGCGAAATAAGAAGTTTGGCTGTTGGCCGCAGTTTGAAATTGCACCGTATCTGTGGTGTGGGACTACAACTACAAGTTCATAATATTTGGACGCCGGAGAACGAAAGCAACGTTTAACGTGAAAGAGTCGAGGGCCCCAGTTTAGAAGTATTACGGTGGCTGGTTGAAAACATAGTGCCTGCCTGTCTGCCTGTGTTTTCCCCGGAAGGTTGGTGGTGCTAGGCGCGACTGTCAACACAGAAAATGGAAGAAGACGGAAAGTTTTTGCTGGAAAAGACTGTTTAGCCTTCCAGTTTAGCTGCGTTAGCTAGCCTGTTAACGTTATACTGACTGCGCGCACCTGGCTCTGTATTCGGATTAACGTGCGCTCTGGTCGAAATTGAGGAATATTAAAGTCGTGTTAACAAGTTTGACAACTGCAGTTGCATATAATCGTATTTCAAACGAGGTCCTCATTTTTATTTCCCAGACTTAGCCTTAAGTAATAGTCTGGAAGGACGGCTATTTAAGGCATATAATGACAGGCTGACAGTCGGTTCTGGTGCGGTGCGGACGGACCCGGACGCCATCACATCAGACGTTGCGTCCTTAAAAACAACCATTGCGTTGCTGAACCGTAAATGTGATTTTATACTTTATCGGCGTAACAAGGAATGGTTCAGTGGAACATCTGGCATTGTTCTCCCGCGACACACATCATTTTATCATATAGAACAGTAGCAGGGATGTTGTACAGCAGCAAAGACGCGGCGTTTTGTCAAAATGAACGCAGCAAGGTGTTCAACAAAATTGGAGGTGCATCGCATTGAAACCCTGCCAGTTGTTGGAACGGTAACGTTACCACTGACCGGCTAACGGTGACGTTATCAGGTTGTTTAAATTTCTTAATTTAAGTTGGATGTGTTTTGATCAGGTATTGCAGCCGACATTTCTGTAAACCAACTGCGGATAGCATAGCTCTCGGCCAGAGTTGACGTGAGCTAGCCAGCTGGGTGCGTCTGTGGCAGCTCTATCTGCGATGTGTTTGGTAATCTAAGTGCTACAGTTTCAGCATATTAGACTGCCGGTTTGCTATATTTGTGAATAGATAAGCCCGTGCAAGCACGTTTTAGCAGCCATTTACATTTTCCCAAGCACTTCTTGTCTAATAACTGGCTAACTTGTTAGCTCACGTTCTAAGTTTGGCCAGCAATGTCTGAAAACGCCCCCACACGAAGCCTGGATGACATAGACCTCGCAGCTCTGAGGGTGAGTATTGTTATTACAAGATAAGTGTGCTGCACTTTATTCATGTAACATTGTGGCAGACGGACTCATTAGATGTTATGTCTTATGAACTGAAGTGTCAGTTTGCCAATGACACAAGCACGACCATTTAACACCCACGCAACAAAGTTGAGTTGGGATAAACATCCCTTTGCCGGCTATTGTTATTGGCAGCTGTGCTGTTTTAGTATCACAGATTCCCATCAAAGATGTTCTCACATTTTTTACACCTAATAAAAAAACATTCCCCAGCCCTGACAACTTTCCGTGATTAGTGTGAATAAAATAAAAATCATGGCGGCTCCTGTCTCCAGGGCTGTAACATTTCTGTCATGTGATTATTTTTTCATCACATACAGTGTAGTCATGGTGAACATTTTCATCGTTAGGCAGTTTTTGTATTTTCAACTACCAGTAATAAACTCTGACATTATGATGCAGAAACACTCTCTCTTTTGTTTAAAATATTATTGGAATGGGGGCCTGAAAGTTAGTGGTCCCAAGGTGAATGGCAGATCCTCTTACCATACCCTGGTGAATTTTGGATCTGGTGTTTTTGGTTTAGTTGGATTTCTCACAATAAAACTGTATATTATGAAATATAAGATATAAGACTTGGTTGGGGAAGTCCAGGCCTTACTTCCACAGTGTTTTCAGTGGTCCACCTGGAAGGCCTCAGTCTTAAAAATCTAACTGGCTTCTTTGACCACCATCCTCTAACATTAGATACACTTTGCCAGGCAAGAAATTAAGTCAAATGGGGAAAAACCTGCTCACTGCTATTACCATTTAATGAAAAATCCTCTTTCCAAGGGAACAGTTTCTGAATTAAAACCACAATTGTTATACTCCCTTTTGATGTATCTCCGTCTCAATGACAGGTGTCAAGAATATATAATTTATTAGCAGCAGTAAATCCCCTTAAGACAGACCCGTATTAGCATTATAAAGACATATTTTATGCATTCAGTTACTCCTTTAAGATAGATTGCAGCCCTGTCTCCCCCACTTAGGTACTGGTTTTAAACATAACCATATTTTTTCACTTTTATATAGGTGGGCTGTTTAAATCTCTGTCTAGACTTAAATTGACCAAAAGGTTATTCTAATTGTGTATCCGGCACAATTAAAACTATAATGAATGAACTGAGAACATGATGTGACTTCCTTCTTGTTGTTTAGTCCATGGGAAAAAATGTGCATCACCAAAATTATTATTATTGAGAAAATCACCAGTAAAGTCAGAGGAAAAGTCATTTTCCCTGTGCCCTCCAAAGATATCAGACTATATCAAACTCTGCAGCACTTTGGTGAAGCTTGAACAGATTTATGGTGCTTAACAGGAGAGCAGGGTAGTTTATTCATATCCTGATTTGTTGGCTCTGCGTTATGTTTTTCCCTGACTTAAATGAGGGCTCACCTGAGTCTGATTTTTCAAAATCCCAGCACATTGTTAGAAGTGACCCTGTTCTTTATAATAAATCTATGTGAAATGGCACTGGCAATTCGAGAAGATTGCCTGAGTTTATTTAATCATTTAGAGGTACAGTCACTTTGTTGAATTTAAGAATTGGATTATCAGTCTGAATAGAATCTCACAATCTCATTGTTTTGAAGGCAAAGCCACTTGGTGGTTCATCAACCAGGCTCCACCTCTTTGCCCATTTTTGGATTAGCCAGAAGAACAGTTGTGTTGATTACAGGTTGCATAATATATTACACTTTTAGAACTAAGACTACAGAAAGTGACATGGAAATATTTGAACAAAAACTCCTGCTGAATTAATTTACAATAATTGGAAAGTGACTTGTATGATTATTTTAGTGGATGTGAATATTAGATTCTGATTAGCAAGGAATACCAGCTCTCTAGAAATTAAAGTCATAAGAAATTAAGTCTGGCTATTTTATTTTGTTGCAATGAAACAGTCCATGCTTGTGATGTTCAGCATAAATAACTTTACAAAAGTGTGATAACAATGAATGCTGTTGTTAAGATTATAAGATCTCACAAAGGCTCAATGTAAACACTAGTAAAAGTGGACAATAATAGTCAACTACTTTTTCCACATTGTGATTATAAAGTAATGTTTATTGACTTAAAGAAAACAACTGTTAAAATACAAATGTTTGTGGATATTCTCAAACATTTGATGGTACAATTTTGGTTAGATGCAATGTAGTCCATTTGCAAAGTGTTTACTCACATAACGGTAGCATAATACAACCATGATGAATGGAAAAATGTATACGTCCATAACTGATGTGCAAATTGTGTGCGGTTCATGAGAAATTGACATGTTGTTGGGGTTAGGTTGTTGAATTTGGAAAATGACATTCCTTCAATCATTAGGCTTTATTCTTAGTAAAATACTCTGCATAGTTTAAGATTTAAAACTCTTAATGCCAACTACAAAATTGATACTCAGGGAAGTGTTTGAGTTGTGATTCTGAAGATTGTTGCAGCTGTGTAACCACAGATAGGGTAGACTTCTTTTTAAAGACTTCCTCTGTCAGCTAAGTTGACACCCTGCAGGAAATGTGTGGTCAACTTCCCCATGGACCATTACCAGTGTCATACCCTGTTGATCTGAGATTATTCTTATAACAACAGTCTGGACACAACTTGACATTTAGGAAAATTCATTGCATTGTTCCCAGGTTCTCCAATATATTGAGTTTACACATTAACATGGCAGCATGATATCAACAAGAAGTATGGAGACTTCCATTTTTATGATTTATGAGGGCTGAATGTAGATTTCTCATTCAGTTATCCTGTGGTTTTACTGCTTCCTTGCCTTTGTTTTTGCAATCATTGCAGACAATTTGTTCGACTGTGAGCTGGTGGTGCTACTCCTAGAACAGAACTGTACCCTTCCCCTTCTATCACTTCGTTCTTCTCATCCCACTCACTGTGCTGGACGTGGGTGAAGCTACCGCCCCTGCCTTGCCACCCACTCTATCATTACATTATTCTCCTCATACCATCATTCTCTTGCCTCCTGCTTTACGTCACGGTTCCCCCTCTTTTGTGTTTTTGCACATAACATGCTTCAAAATCTGGCAGGTACATTTAAGTCAACATTTGAGCTATGTGCATCTGCATCAAATGGATGGTCAATTCCCAATTTTACTGCCAAATCGTTCACAAGTATACCCCCCCCCCCCCCCCCCCCCCCCTCCTTGTTGAATGCAGAAACCCATCATTGGAAACAGATGAAAGCAGGATAGGTCATGCTGTACATTCTAAACCCAAAGCAGCAGTCTCACCACCCACACATCTTCTTAAAGCTGTATTGAAATTGCATGAAAGTAGAACTGCCTGTCATTTTCCCTTGTCTCCTGGGGGAGGGGTTGCATAATTAAGTCAAGCAACCCTACTTATCATTAGTGTCAGTGAAATATGTATTCTTCACTGCACTGATACTTAAAATCTTGAAAACAAATCAGGAAAAGGTCAGAAGTCACATCCATGTTGTCAGAATCCATCTTTGTGTATCTAATCTAGTATCAATATTTAGTGTATCTGCGTGTCTGTTTCCTCCATGTAAAGTCTTGTGGGTGGGTAGTAAGTCTGTGAGTGGGTGACTAGGAAGATGATTTGTATGGAAATATGGAATTGGATTCAATTTTGTGTACACAGTCTGTAGTTTTCTTATTTTTATGTATGATTTCTATTCTACACAGGTCAGAATGGGTTTTTTTGGTGTGTGTTTATGTGACAGGGTTCTGATGAAGTCTATAGACCGGCAGCTCTGGTCACTTTCATGGAGGTACACAATTCCGGTTGCACAGGAAAAGACATGCAGCTGTTGGTCATTTTTCTGATAGATTATTACTGTACTTAGTTATTACAATTAGTTAGTACAATTATTATTATTAATAAATCAAAGACTCTTGAGGTTTCTGTTAAAGATGTGACATTAAAATTAATTATGTTTGCCCGTATTTATTTTGTGTCTTTATCAGTGTTTCGTACTTAGACTTGTTTTAATCCAGTCTTTGTGCCAACACAACTGAAGACAGATTGCAGCAGTTACTAGAACAGGTGCGGTTTAGCAGGATTTTAGTATTCAAGGGTGACTGTTAACTGAAGAAACATGAGTGTAATAACATGAAATGTGACCTCCACTTAGGGTGAGCCTTGAAGTGTAGATGTGTAGGATTCAAAGAAGAACAAAGCAGCCATCACCCACTTAAAAACAAAAATAAATGTGTTGTGCTTTGAGTGTGGTCTTTTTAATTTTGCTGCCAAATTTGCAGGTTATTTTATTGAAATGCATATTTTTGGTTCTTGAAAATTGCCCACCAAGGCAAAAGGTGTATCTGTCTTGGTGTATCTGACCCTGCTCTGTCTGCCTTTTGTATGTATGAATCTGCCTGTGTCTCCCATAGGATCCTGCAGGAATCTTTGAGCTGGTCGAGGTTGTCGGCAATGGGACATATGGACAGGTGTACAAGGTGAGACATGACATCACATATGAATGATGAATGATGAATATTGAAGCTTTCAACACATACGCTGTAACTTGTGTGATGAGTTGCTTTGTTAAATGTTCTGTGCATTAATTTCTCAGATTATAGCAGATTTAGCTTATTGCTACATCTTTAAGTGGTCAGCCTAAAAAGTTTAATGTGGCTGTGACAGAAAGATAAGAGACTCCAGTTGAAGTAAATGTAAAATAAGAGATGCAAATTGATGAAGTAGTAGAGATTAAGCAATTAGCCACACTTTATCGGCAAAATTCAAAGAGTTTCAGGAACATGGAGGCATAGGTTCATTTTAAACTTTGCTGACTACTGTTGCCATCATCTTGACTTCCATCAGGGCCGTCACGTGAAGACGGGCCAGCTGGCTGCCATCAAGGTGATGGATGTTACAGAGGAGGAAGAGGAGGAGATCAAAGCAGAAATCAACATGCTGAAAAAATACAGCCACCACCGCAACATAGCCACGTACTACGGTGCCTTTGTAAAGAAGAGTCCACCAGGACATGATGACCAACTTTGGGTCTGTCTACCTTTTGTACCTGGCCTGATGATTTTGCTGCAGTATGCCTTCTTGATTGGGATCACTAAGTATGTGTTTGTCTGTATGTAGCTGGTGATGGAGTTTTGTGGGGCGGGATCAGTGACTGACCTGGTGAAAAACACTAAGGGCAGCTCGCTAAAGGAGGATTGGATTGCTTACATTTGCAGAGAGATCCTAAGGGTGAGAAATCACAGTCACACCAGTCAAAACATGTCTGCAGAGCAGAGTTCACTCCTTACTGACCAATATTGACTTCTCTGTCTATGCACAGGGCCTTTCTCACCTCCACGCCCATAAAGTTATCCACAGAGACATCAAGGGCCAGAACGTGCTGCTAACCGAGAATGCAGAGGTCAAACTTGGTATGTTGAATAGGTCTTTGGCTGTTGTATTGCAAAGTAGGCAAATGCTGTCCCTCACAATCTCTCATCTGATTCCTTTGTCCACATTCAGTTGATTTTGGGGTGAGTGCTCAGTTGGACAGGACCGTTGGACGAAGGAACACCTTCATCGGCACACCTTACTGGATGGCTCCTGAGGTTATTGCCTGTGATGAGAACCCTGACTCCACCTATGATTACAGGGTAACAGCAGCACTATGTTTGTGTGTGAATTATGCTGTGAGAGCATATGCGAGATGGAGACTGACCTGGTCCCTTGTGTATTTTACAGAGTGATATCTGGTCCTTGGGGATCACAGCCATAGAGATGGCAGAGGGAGCTCCTCGTAAGTGCACCTGTTTTTTTTGTTGTTTCTTTTTACTTGTTCTCCGTTATATTATGCATTTGTTTGTACTCAGCAACAGATCATTTCTTGTCTCTAAGCCCATTCTAAAAGACGTCATGAATGAGTCTTGTCTTGGATATGCGGCCTTGTTGTCTGTATCTTCAGATGGACAGCTGACTCACTGTAATCAAGGTAGTGTAGTCGTGAGCTGGCAGTTGGCCTGTGGAGGCTGATTGCACAGATCTCTCTGGTCTGCTTAGCGGGGAGATCTGTCTGCCTTGAGATTTAGTGTCAAACCTGACTAAGAACCAAAGAAATTCTCACTTAAAGGGATAGTAAGTGATTGTAATCCAGTACAATTTGAGTTAAATTCAGCAAATATTGCCTCATGGTTTGCTAGCTCTCTCCTCTCAAAATGGAAAACAAAGAAAGTGGTGTGGTCCACACAACATTGTTCTAGCCAATCAGCAACAGATGATATTAGTGCTCTTGCACAGGAGTGATGCGGGGAGGGGGGTAGTGGGAGAGAGTGTTCTATACACCAGTACATCCAGGCACTGTGAAGAAGGAGAGGTGACTGAGAAATAGCCAAAGAGCAAAAGGTCTGAAGTGTATAAATAAAGGAAGTTATATGACAAGGCAAGGGTGAAGGCGTTTCAATACTGGAGAAACCTCAGAGATTTAAAATGTATGGGAGGAGCTTCTGATGGAGCACTGAAGGGAGGGGTGTATTTGTTTGGCCGTTGAGTTCAAATATCAACAATCCTTCTGCAGAAACACTGCACTGGTCTACACTGGTCTAGAATGGCTGCCATAATATCTGGCTGCCGCACCATGTGAAAGTTGCAGGTTACTCTTCCTACTGCTAAAATGTTTGTAAAAGAAGTCACAGCTGTGGTAAATACATTTCGTGTTAAACACTAAACACTGGCTCAACATGAGCAACTTCTTGCCTAGTAAACTGCTGTGTTTGACCAGTTGGTGGTTGTTATAATGCAACAAAAAAAAAATTAAGGGAACTCTTAATCAACACAGTATAACATCATGTCAGTTAAACTTTAGGGATATCAATCTGTACAGTTAGGAAGCATAAGCAATTGTGAATCAATGTCACTTGTTTTGGTGCAAATGAAAGTGACAACAGGTGCACTGGAGAATCATCCGCAAGACAACCCCCTAAAAATGGAATGGTTTTGTAGATGGTGACCGCAGACAATTGCTCTCTCCTTATCCTTCCTGACTGATTTTGCTAGTGTCCTTGTCATTACTGGTAGCATGAGGCGGCACCTGTAGCCCATTCAGGTTGCACAGGTAGTCCAGCTCCTCCTGGATGGCACATCCACACATACCATCGCAAGAAGGTTTGCTGTGTCTCCCAGTACAGTATCAAGAGCGTGGAGGAGATACCAGAAGACGGCCATTACATGAGGAGAGCTGGACAAGGCCGTAGAACCCAGCCGCAGGACCGGTATCTGCTGATTTGTATGAGGAAGAACAGGAGGAGTACTGCCAGAGCCCTACAAAATGACCTCCAGTGAGCTACTGGTGTGCATATTTCTGACCAAACTGTCAGAAACAGAGTGCAGAAGGGTGGCATGAGGGCCCGACATCCTCTAGTGAAATCTTTGTTCACTGCCCAGCATCGTGCCTCTCAGTGGCATTCGCCAGAGAACGCCAGAATTGGCAGGTCTACCATTGTCGCCCTGTTCTCGTCACAGATGAGAACAAGTTCACACTGAACACATGTGATGAAAGTGGTGAACGTTATGCTTCCTGCAACATCATCCACATGACCAATTTGGAAGTGGGTCAATGATGGTCTGGGGAGGCATATCCTTGTAGGGTCGCACAGACCTACACGTGCTAGATAACGGTATCCTGACTGCTGCTAGATACCGGGATGTCAGACCTTTCACTGGTACAGTGGTCCTGGGTTCCTCCTGGTGCAGGACAATGCCCAACGTCATGTGGCCAGAGTGTGTAGGCACTTACTGGATGACGAAGGCATTGATGCCATTGACTGCACCCTCACCTTCCTCAGACCTGAATCCAATGGAGAACCGCTGCGACATTAACGATCGGTGCATCCGAGGCTGCCAAGTAGCGCCACAGACTGTCCAAGAGCTCACTGATGCCCTGATCCAGGACTGGGAGGAAATCCCCCAAGACACCATCCACTGTCTCATCTGGAGCAGGCCCAGACGTTGTCGGGAGTGCATACAGGCACCTGGGGGCCATACACACTAATGAGTCACATTATGAGTTGCCATGATGAGAGACATCACATTGGATTAGCCTGTGATTTATTTTTTTACTTTGATTTTTGTTGTGATTTTGAATCCAGCCCTCAGTTAGTTGGTGATTTTGGTTTTCATTGACCATTGTTACGTCATTTTATTCTCAACGAATTATACAATTTACAGTTAGGATTTTGAACTTCTAACTATATTGTTCATTGAGATTTAATTTAAGTGTTCCGTAAATTATTTTGAGCAATTTATTTTAACCCTACTTGCAGCAAGAATTGAATTTGCACTCTACTTATTTGTTTTCTTGGTATTGCATTGGCCATTACAGTAGTAGTAGATAACACTTGGGGCTACTGTTTTATGAGCTCTGCATTGTTACAAAATGTGTTTTCACTCTGCCTGAATTTTATAGCCACCTGCTGCTAACTGTTGAGTTGGAGACAAACTGAGCTATTTTGAATAAAATTAAAGTCAAATTTAAATTCCTCCTCCACTGTGATTTGCTATTTGCAACATCAGTTGGATATTTAACCCTCACTGTGCAGAATGATGTATGTGTAGATTTGATACTAGACAGCTGTTTTCACATTAATCTGCTGAAAGAGGGATTGTTTCTCTGTTATCACCTTTAATCAGATTTTAAGGTGTTTATGTAAAATTATGATTTTTGACATCACAACTAGTTTGGAAGTCAGTCATGGTGCAATATGAAACCTACATAAGTATGATGTGGAAATGAAACCTGCCTTTACACTGAGAAAGGATATATTGTGTCCAGTAGTTAAGATTTTGAAATTAACAATATTTCTATTTTCATATATTCTAGTTTTTTTTCAATGAGGGTATAGATGTATTTTTTTAAGAATTCTTAACACGATGGAAAAAAAAACTTTTTAATGTGGGAAAAACATATTTGAGATAAATCAGTATTCCAAGCAGAGACATTTTTATGTCTCACAACATGTCTGGAGGGGATCATTAAGCTTTAAGTATAGGAAGCAGAGTTTAGGTTTTTTTTTTTTTAGTCAAAATAAATTTGCACCACTGGCACTTTAAAACTTTTTAATGTTCTGAAAGCCTTTTTTCACAATACTGATGAAGACTACAGAGCTCCTACAGACCATAGTGGTGCTTCTGTGAATGACATAAGGCATACAGGCCAACTGTCGAACTGGTGTTGATGTACCATTATAAATTATGCAGTGTGTACTTCCTCATTCCATCAATCTCATTACTGAATATGTTCCACTAATAAAGTTGCAACAATCCTTGATTTTTACCTTTTTTTTTGTTAGTAGCGCTGAAACCATTTGTCAATGAACCGATTAGTTGTTCAACAGAAAATAAAGGAAGACAGTTTTATTAATCGGTTAAGTTTAAAAGCAGTATTAATATTTTTTACATTTTTTATTTTACTGAACTGTTTGCCAAGACACCACAATAGTCCTGTATAACGTAAGATGGGTATTTGTCATTAAAACTCCATCATAAATGTTTTGATTTAAAAAAAATTACTAACCAATGATGAAAATCATTATTTGCAACACTAGTGGTTGTCTCTCTCTTGTGTTACTTATTCATTATCATCATGATGAAAATGATAACCAAATGTATTTAATTGCTTGAAATTATTTTTTATTAAATTCTTAATAAAAATACATTGTTTTATATACATATGCTGTTGGCTTTGCAGTTGATTAATTCTACAGAAGGTCTGTCTTGATCACATGACCTTCTACATTTAAAGCAAGTTCATTTGTGTATTCCATGATGCAACTGGGGGAAGGTGTGACACGTATTTTCTAGATAAACTGACCATATTCCAGAAGACAGGACTGATAAAATGGACATGTGATATGTGTCACTGTTTCTTTGAGATGCATCATTGTGCCAGTAATTGTAATGTATTCATTAACCTTGCAGGTGCAGCATGTTACAAAATTGTTTGCTTATCAATACATCACACAAAACCGTGGACATCACACACTATACACTCACTGGCCACTTTATTAGGTACACCTTGCTTGTACCCAGTTGGACCCCCTTTTGCCTTCAGAGCACCCTTAAGTCTTCGTGGCATACTTTCAACAAGGTGTTGGAAACATCCCTCAGAGACTTTGGTCCATATTGAAATGATAGCATCACGCAGTTGCTGCAGATTTGTCGGCTGCACATCCATGATTCAAATCTCCTGTCCCACCACATCCCAAAGGTGCTCTATTGGATAGAGATCTGGTGACTATGGAGGCCATTGGAGTACAGTGAACTCATTGTCATGCTCAAGAAACCAGTTTGAGATTATTTGAGCTTTGTATCCTGTTGGAAGTAGCCATCATAGGATGGGTACAATGTAGTCATAAAGGGGTGAACTTTATTCAGCAACAATACAACAACGTTTTTCCAATCTTCTATTGTCCAATTTGGGTGAGCCTTTGTGAATTGTAGCTTCAATTTCCTGTTTGGCTTTAGGGTGATTTGTGTGGTCTTCTGCTGCTGTTGCCCATCTGCTTCAACGTGTTGTGCATTCAGAGATGGTATTCTGCATACCTTGGTTGTAACGAGTGGTTATTTGAGTTACTGTTGCCTTTCTGTCATCTCGAACCAGTTTGCCCATTCTCCTTCAACCTCTGACATCAACAAGAGATTTTTGTCCACACAACTGCTGCTCACTGGATATTTTCTCTTATTCGGACAATTCTCTGTAAACCCTAGAGATGGTTGTGCGTGAAACTCCCAGTAGATCAGCAGTTTCTAATATACTAAGACCAGCCCTTCTGGCACCAACGATCATGCTACATTCATAGTCCCTTAAATTCCCTTTCTTCCCTATTCTGTTGCTTATTTTGAATTTCAGCATTACATTGAGTTGCTGCCATGTGATTGGCTGATTAGCTATTTGTGTTAACAAGCACTTGAACAGATGTACCTAATAAAGTGGCTGGTGAGTGTATATTATGTATTTTGAGGAAGTGTGGGATACATTTGTCTAAAAGTTTTCTCATAGTGTTTGGACTGTCTCTACAGTTGATCACCTAAAAGCCTAAATAAAACATAACAGTTCACTCCAACTAAACTCTGTGTACTTCATTACTGTGATCACTTCCACTGACCTCCTATCATGTTATATGAAACACACTTCATCAGTATAACTGTGATCTCTCTTTTTTAATGTGGCTAAACTGCTGTCCCTAAAATGCTGAAATACATTTTTTCTTTGGCTGTCTCAGTCACGTTGCATATGTCCCCAAGACTGCATTACAAAAGCCCATTTGGTGTGAAACTGTAAAGCTAACCAGTCAGGTTTAGCTACCTACCTACGCTGGGAACACAATGACTCACAGGCCTTGCTCTTACATTCAATGTAACATCAAGCCTGGGGGCACCAGGAAATATTGGATAACAGCAGCTATAACCATGTTTGAGGATACAAAGAATATGTGTTATGGAATATAGTATTACAAGCCACCATGTGTGGGAATATGATATTCTGTCTAACGTAAAATGTATTCTGATTTCCCTTTGTCTTCTTTGTACTGTAGCTCTCAGCACAGGTAGGAGGATTTAATAATACTTAACAACTATCTATCTCCTTTTATTTGTGTAGCCTTGTGTGATATGCACCCGATGAGAGCCCTCTTCCTGATTCCCAGGAATCCTCCTCCGAAACTTAAATCCAAAAAATGGTGAGTTATCAAACATCCTGCTGTCTCCTTAAAAAAATGAATTTGAATCTATTTTCCCATGTTGGTGTGTCCAAGTGACTAACGGGTTGTAGGTTGTGTATCAGCAACAGCAATTTTTTGAAATTGGTCCACTATTGGTCCACTATTGGTCCACTCGTTTCCTACGGTGTAACACCGGCACCCTGCCAGCTGCTGTCTGTCAGACACGGACACCGAGACACCCCGCCTGAGATCAAAAGGAGAATTTCAGATATTTCCTCAAAAGCCCTTTTCCCCCTTTTTTAATAATAAAAAAGTTATAAACAATATATTTAAAAACACGTTGACATTATTTTTAACTACAAAGGGGAAGGGACTTCAATGACAATGAAAGAATGTTTAATTTTCACTGTCTGGTACTGTGCAGTAGATAACATAGTAGATCAATTCAATTGCAGTGTTTTTCCCTTATCAAATTACATGGAAATATATATCTAGTGCATCAGTAATATGTTTATAGATTATCTCTTTGTGTTGAAATAACAAAGTTCTGCAATATTTGTTAGCTAAATCCAACCAATAAATGTGATATATCGAAGTGGGGAAAAATCAGGTCAGGGCAGGAGAGCACATTTGCCTGCGTTATTATACCGTGGTTACTCTGTTGAGTTGATGTTTGAGAAAACGGGTTACTGCAGAGCAACAATAACCAGGTTAAGTGCATATCCAATCCAATATAAACATACTTAATGAGAAGAGCACTGAATGGAAAGAAAGCTACTTGTACGAGAAGCGATCTAAAATTACAGGAAAATGTGCGATTTCTCAAAGCAGAGTTTCCGGTTACTATGGTTGCATATGGGGTAGCTGATTTCATAGTGTGAGTGGCCATGTGCTTTGTCCCAGCATTGAGACAAATATGATTGTGAGCAAGACATGAAGCTGACGGCATTTAAACTAACTTGTAATGTTCTTTCTCCTACCCTGTTTTTTTTGCTCCTATTACTTTTCCTGCTTCTCGTTAATGGACCCTCTTAGTAGAGTTTATAGTCCCACTGCATTCACAATGTTTATATAATTCTAATCAGAAAGAAGCTATCGGTCAATATTGTGACTCAAAATGAACAATTATGCACATGAAAAAAAACACAAGTAAGTGATGGACAACATGAACTTAACAACTCTTGGTTACTGTTTTAAAAATATTGACCTTATGCAGGTAGTATTAATTGTGTGGTTATTGTAGTGCATTGAATTGGATTTTGTAGTGGTCATGCGTTGCTCACATTTTAGTTGCAGTTGCAGAGAAGTTGAGTGAAACGCAAGCTGGTCTAAAGTAGTTTCTCAGATTGTTGATAAGCTGTTTACTGGTTGATTGTAGCTATAAAATAGCTGTCAATCATATCATATCTGTAAAGGCATTGCAGGATGAAATGGGTCAGTGAAGAATGTTGGGATTTTGACTGCAAGCATGAACTGGGAAACTTACTGGCTTAAGTTCACTCTTGTGTAACAAAGGACGATTACTAAAAATGTCACACAAACTCCTCTCCAGAAAATGCTGGACATGTTAAAGGGGCTGAAAACAGACCTTGTTCCACTTGAATCTCTCAAGATTATTGTTGGATCAGGATTCTGGGCAACAACATCCCTGCTGCCTACTGTCCAATGCCTCCCTGCACTCCCACTCTCCCTAGTTCTCACTAGTTTATCGTCCTCTAACCTGCCCCTTCCTCCCAGGTCCAAGAAATTCATTGACTTTATAGAGGGCTGTCTCGTGAAGACATATCCCAGCCGACCATCCACAGAGCAGCTTCTCAAGCACTCCTTCATCAGGGACCAGCCCACCGAGCGCCAGGTCCGAATTCAGCTCAAAGACCATATTGACCGTACGCGCAAGAAGAGGGGAGAGAAAGGTAAGCTGATGAGATGGAAAGGGCCTAAATGGGTGTAACCCAGGCTGCATTGTGTCTTCATGGACATTTATCAAGTTAAGTATACTGCACATTAGTATATCAGTGTTTTTTCATGTAATGTTTGAGTTTGCTTTATTCAAAATGTTCTAATAGAAGAGACGGAGTATGAGTACAGTGGCAGTGATGAAGAGGATGAAAATCGTGGAGATGACAGAGAGTCAAGGTAATTACAATTTATCATCTCTGTCCAAGTAGGTTGAATCCTTGACTTGTGTTCTTTATGCAAATGATCGTCCTGAAACTCGTCTCCCTCATCATCTCAACTTTGGTCATCAGTTCAATCCTCAATGTGCCCGGTGAGTCCACCCTGAGGCGGGACTTCCAGCGTCTGCAGCAGGAGAACAAAGAGCGCTCGGAGGCTCACAAGCGGCAGCAGGCCCAACTGGCTGCTCAGCGTAGGGACCCTGAAGAACACAAGAGACAACTGTTGCATGACCGACAGAAACGCATTGAGGAGCAGAAGGAACAGCGTCGCCGACTTGAAGAGGTAATCATCCAGAGAATCAGTACTTTCTGAACAAATAGTTTGACATTATGAGAAATGCACTTATTCACTTTCCCTAGAGTTGAATGTTCAGAACGATACTGCTCTCGTATCTGTGCTAAATGTGAAGCTAGAGCCAGAAGACGATTATCAAAGACTGGAAACGGGGAAAGAGCTCGTCTGGCTCTCTCCAATGTGAAAAAAATACTCCTATCAACACCTCTAAAACTTGTGCTGTGACTATTTATTGGCAACTACTGCGCCCAGAGAAAAGTAACACTTGTATTTTTGTATGGTTAGTCAAAGGAAATACTTTAGAGCTTTAGAGATGCAGGAAGGTGTATTTTATTGTATATAGCCAAGATAACAGTTCCCCCCTGCTTACAGCATTTATGCCAATCTAAGTTAATTTCTTCCTGGCACTAGTCATACTAAACACACAGACATTAGACTGGTATCAATTCAGCTCTTGGCAAGAAAGCAAGTAAACATATTTCTTTAAGGAAACCTAAGATATTTTTCTAGCCTTTATTGTAACTGTCTTTGTGTCTTGTGGTCACTGTAACGTTTTTGACTTAACTTTCCAATATTGTCCAAAATTATTGCGATATTGCACCCAATACGGAGATGAGAGGTCTGGTACCTGCAAAACCAAACACTGGTGATGAAAAGCACATCACTAGAACAAAATATTTGAAAGTTCCCTAGTAGTGAATAAACAATATTGATACTCACTTTACAAATGGCAGGTGTGTTTCAGGGACGTAATTGTTATGTAGGTTGTGTATCAGCAATTAGACTTTGAAATGAAATACTACCACCTATGGATAAATCATCATCATGGTCTGTCTTTTTGTTTTCTGGTGTTTGTTTTGATTGATTCATCAACATTTATAAAATACACACACATAAGATTTTGTCAGGGACAGAACAATTGTGTCTTGGGTCTTATTTCCACCGTTGACCTTGATTTTGTAATTAAGTGTAATCCTGCAGATTTTACCAGAGGCTCATGGTACTAATACATTATGCAACACGATGGCAGTACATTTTTTATTCAAAGCAAAACTGTACCAAGCAACAAAAATAACAGGTTCCTTGTTTGTAATGTGTCTGGTCTTGTTCTTGCCCTTCAGCCACTTAAATACTTGCTGTTGCCCTTTATCAAGTCTCCAATCTTCACGGCAGAATTTAGTTTGCTTTGGTCATAAGTGCAAAGCATTTATGATTTGCCTTATATTATGAGCCCTACTAAGCTTTTGTTATGTAATATGCAGACCGTAAACTATGAAAATAAGTAATAAAGTAATAATGCATAATAAAATATAACGTGGCAATGAAATGTTGAGTAGCTTTGGAAATTAAGTCTTTGCACTAAAACACACTAGTAAACTTACCTATACATAAGGTTGTTTTTTTGTCACCAATTCAACGCCTCCATGACTGAATATAATGTTGCAAGTACTCAACAAAGCGCAGGTCATGTTCACTGGCAACACTATCTTTTCAACACAAACATTCATAGTTAATAGGCAAACAGTGGGGAATAGAGTGAGATTATTTAGAGTGAAAAAAAGTCCAGCTCCTTTCAACATAAGTATGAATTACTAATTCTTCAAACTTTTGCCCAGTGCGAGATGATTTTGGAGGCTAGAGTGAGATGTATACAGTTTGTAAAAAGGTAGTCTCACCCTTAAGGAGTTTGTAGATTAGTGAGTTGTATTAGTGGCTCAAGATTCAGATTTTCTCTACACTAAGACTGCTAATCTGCATGGTCCGAGGGCTGTGAACCAGCCCAGGAGGCTGCGTGTGTTGTTTGTTTGTTTTATAGAATCTATGTCTATTTCCTAAGGCTGTGAGGTTGAAAAATTTAAGAAGGCCTGCTTAAATTTAACCTGCTAGCTGTCGTGAAGCTAAAAGACAACAGTGTAACCCAGAAGTGATGGATAAAAATCAGAAGTCCATGCAGAAACATATGATAATGATTACATCTTGCTCACTTGTAATCAGCTTATTGAGCTCTACAAGTTGGTTTGTACATTGTGTATATATAATGCTGTTAATAGTGTTTGCACACTGCTGTATGGAATAATACAAGTGCACTGCTGTATGGAATAATACAAGTACACTGTACACATCTTGGTTTTTAGTATTGTAGCATTGTCTTGCCAGTGTTTCACATCCTCCGAATGTGTATCAACATGTCATCTACTCTGCCCATAAGGCAACTGAACTTGCTTTGAAGTTTTATCTCATACAGAGTTGACAAAAAAAGTTTAAGCAAAGACAAATTTTCACGGGAAAAAAGCCTTGTGGGAAGCTGTGCCTAATAGCTATAAGCCCTCACTAGCGGTTAGTTTATTGACTTGCTGGTGTCAGATGATCACAGATCAAACAAATGTAGGAAACATTTGAAACATGCCAGTCAGGGATTTTTATGCTAGATTGTAAATTGTTACTGATTGTGAAGGACAGCAAAATAAATACAGATTTTGTATTCATACTGTGATTGTATTGTAAGGGTTGATGTAACACTTTAAAACATGCTTTGAGACATTATTTAAGCACAGGTTATGTACGTTGCTAAATATTTGAAAGAACTACTTATATAATTCAGCTCATTGGTGGGCTGACAAAGTGTCAGCAGCTGTGAAATGTTTGAGGCGTTAAGAGGACTTTGAGTGAGGCACACATAATTACACTGATATCATGATTGTGTATTGTAAGTATTGTGCAGTATTGGTATGGTATTCTACTGCAGTATTGAAGTCCCCTAATATACCTCTACCTCCTCCTCTATCTTCTCTGGCTCTCTTCTGTTCAGCTATAAAGTGCAAACAACATGAGCTCTGAGTGTTTTGTGTCCGTACCAAGTGGGAGGTTCCCATTTCACCACAAAGAACAAACCTTGTTGTTTCAATGTCCTTTTTAAAAAAGCAGATAAAGATGGCTCCCTGCCAAAAGTGAACTGGTCAGTTCGAGGTTGAATCAAAGCAAGATGATTAGGATGCAATAGGTGTGTGTGTTTTTTTGTGAGAATGACTCACAGCCTCTGTTCATTGCCCTGCACTCTCACTCCCTTTATTTATTTATTTGCACACAAAACAAGGGAAGGTTTGCTTATAAGCAGGCTATCCATTATAAATTCCCCAGTGCAAACATAGCCTCTATGCTCATTTCTCTTTTTCCTGTCACCCTTCTCTCCCAGCAACAGAGAAAAGAGCGAGAGATGGTGAGGCAGCAAGAAAAGGGTCCCCATCGGAGACTCGACGATATGAGACGGGAGGAAGATAGAAGGCTGGCTGAGAGGGAGCAGGTAACCAACCACAGGAGACGTGGGGCTGCAATCAGCCAATCAGTGTGACGTGTGGGCGTGTCCGCCAGCAACACTGTGCAAGTTGCTCTGGTGGTGAAATTCCATGAGTAGGTTGCCATAGCAGCAAGGGTCTAAATTAGTGTATTTATTCAGAGATGAGTTTTCTGTGGGTGAGCTCTCTGCGTCTCTTATGCTCCTGTTTCCAGTCTACCCTCAGGAGCACAAGCGTCTGGCATCATAGCATCGTCACCTTGTGGTGCCAAATACTCTGTGGTACCTTACAACAATCACAATGTACTGCTAAATATTTTAATTATTCTTAATCTAGTCATTTATCACTATCTTTCTGTAGCGCTAGTGATGTTGGTAACTTTTATTTGTCTCTTACAACTTCTAAACAGGGATGGTGCATATGATGTTATATTATGAAAATTCATTGTTAATGTGGGTGACATTTTTATCAGTACCAGAGATGGTTTCTGTTGTTTAATGGTATGACATTAAATAACTGTTATCTGCCCATCTACCCCTCCCCCATATACTTTAATTTCTCTTTTCCCACCTTAATGCCGATCATTTCTGCCTCCTTACCTTTCCTCAGGAGTTTATCAGACATAAGTTAGAAGAAGAGCAGCGGCAGTTAGAAATCCTTCAGCAGCAGTTGCTTCAGGAGCAAGCACTACTTATGGTAACTGGTTCTTACTACCCCTTTTATCATTTCTTGTTTTGACTGCAGATGTTTCTATGTCCACCTTGGGTATAATACCTTATCAGTAAAAGAGATTTATTGATCACTGAAAAATTCTGAGTTTATCCTCACCACAGTATGTCTTGTTTCTGTATTCGTCAAAACAAACACCGCAGTGTTACATGACTGCTTGTGTTTGGGGTAGATGCTTTTAGGTGTAATAAAAGGGAGCTGAGATGAATAGTTTTACTGTCAGATTCTAACCACTCTACTTGTAATTGTAACAAAATAAGCAGATTCAGGTTTGTTGCTACAGTATGGGTGTAGCTTCCACAATACTGCCTTTTCAAAACATGCACTGACCTAGATTTTGGGCAGGCAGTTTTAGGCAGATTTCAGTGTATTAGTGTACATGTATCTAGCTTACACTGAAGGGGAGAATTGCCACACTCCTGACATCTTTGTTTGAGCTAGCCCCTCTGGAGCATAGGAGTTGGTGTCATTTGGATTGAGCTCTTTGTTCGTGTTTTTTTTTTGAGGTAGAAGGAACCCAATCTCATTGCTATTTGCAACAGGCAACTGAACCCTCCTAGGTTACACATGCACACAATCCCTGTGTGTATGTATATCTTCATAGGGACTAGAGCACAGGGGTAAACAGGGCAGTGTCCCTGGGAGTAGTTTTGGGGTTTCAGTGCCATGCTCAAGGGAAATTAACAAAGATTATGTCTGCAGCAAACCCCCAAGAACAGTGCTGTGAAGCAGTTTTGACATACTGGCCACAGTTGGTATTGCAGTGACCCAAAAAAAGTTTCCCCGTACACAGTCATTACATGCTTACAGTGTACATGCTGTATGGGCCCAATAATGCTGAAGCCTTAGGGAGCCTAAAAAATTAATTTGGCAAAACTTTAATTGAAGTTAGTTGGTTAGGGCACCATCTTGGAGCACAGTATCCAGATCTCTTGTGTACAGTAGATGTAAGCCCCATTCTGTTGTTAGCTCACAACTATAATCCACCTGCTTGTGAGGAATTGAGGCATCCTCACCAGGTCCAAGACTGGGTTTTGTCACTGTGGAGGATCACCACAATGTTTTTTGAAATGGATTTTAGTTGTGTGTAACAACAGTCTCTTTCACTCACTACCCAGAACATGTGGGCCAAATGTGAGCATCATAATGAAGATTGACTTGTAAATCTAGTGCTTAGCTCGCTTGGCCCACAGTGATTTGCAATTTAAGCAGTTTAAGAGGAAGCACAAATGAACAAAGAAGAACAAACGAAAACAAGTAATTAACTTTATGAGACAGTTAATTTTGTTTAAGATTGTTCAAACACATCGAATGTAACTTGATGTGAGACATTCAGATAGTTGTAGTTATTGCTTGAGAATAGGAATCCAATCTCTGATGTTGTAAGAAGCAATTTGAGTCTACATGAGTGACTCATGGTTGAAAGTCTTCTTGTTTCCTTATGAGCGCAGTGGCCATCAAAAGGCTGGAAGACCTGTGGCTACACCTCACAATGAAAAACCAATAAGTCAACTGACTCACTTTTACAGTGTCTGTTCAATATACAGCACAAAACGGTTTAGCTACAGACACGATCAATACTCTTTTGATGTGGGTTGGTAATTGACTACTATACTTAAAATAGGAGTACACTCTTGGAGATGATAAAATGTGTCCAAAACATGTGTTATCTTAGTGGATACAGCTAAATATGCAAACCTCTGCCTTTAGT
This sequence comes from Micropterus salmoides, assembly GCF_014851395.1. NCBI lineage: Eukaryota > Metazoa > Chordata > Actinopteri > Centrarchiformes > Centrarchidae > Micropterus > Micropterus salmoides. Next base: position 26,608,224 of record NW_024044681.1, read on the forward strand.
TTAAGTGAATGCATACTTGCTGCAAATACCCTGGTTCAGTTGTAAACCTGCCTGACCTATGTCTAATATGAGGCAAGAAACGTCTTGACTACAGTGTGTTTCTTTGCTCAGGAGTATAAGCGCAAGCAGCTGGAGGAACAGCGTCAGTCAGAGCGGCTACAGAGGCAGCTGCAGCAGGAGCATGCCTACCTGGTGTCTCTGCAGCAACAGCAGCAAGAAAAGAAGCCCCAGCTCTACCACTATAACAAAAACTTGGAGCCTAACAACAAACCTACCTGGGCCCGTGAGGTAGCAATATTACCTACAATTGAAGCATTAAACACCACAGTCCAGACTACTGTACACTGGCCTGCAGAGTAAATCATTCTTTCACTGTCCTGCTCATTTCAGGTGGAGGAGCGGAGTAAGCTCAACAGACAGGGATCACCCAAGATCTGCACCACTGTCTCTGACACTGCCATCCAGTCACGCTCTGACTCAATCAGCCAGTCAGGAGTGGTCCAGTCTGCTCAGACCCCACCAATGCAGAGGCCTGTTGAACCCCAAGGGGGGCAAGGAAAGGTGGGTTTAAAATTCAGTTGATTAAAGCCTCCTGGAGAAGAAGAAACTGCTCATACCTTCCTGCTTGTAATTCTTTAGCTGCTTTATCCTTCATTGACCACCTTATTTACACCTTCTTTTTCTTCTTTTCCCCCCTTTCTCTCTCAACCCCTCTGTAATCAATTTGTTCCTACATGTTTAAAAATCACCTCGGAATATAAACACAACCTTGCATTCTTCACCACCTCGGCCTGCTTCTCCGACTGTCTTGTGTGCTCTTCCTTCTGCTCGGCTGCTCCTCCGTCCTGGTGTGCTGCTGCTCCTGTCCTCTGCAGTTCCAGATGGCTCACTTGGTTCCACTGAAGCCTTATGCTGCCCCTGTCCCTCGCTCCCAGTCCCTCTGTGACCAGCCAACTAAGACCATGTCCGCCTTCCCCACCCAGGATCCCTCCCTTACCCCCACACCCCGCCCAATCCACTCCAGAGAACTGGTGCGTCAAAACTCAGACCCCACTTCTGAAACCCCGGCACCACAGGTACACCAGATCAGAGAGGATCGCGGCCCTTGGATCCGCCTGCCAGACGTGGAACTCCCACCCAAGGTAAGAGCCTAGTGGCTGGTTTTGACTCGGCAGTAGGTGTACACACCCCAAACATAACCCCTGTTTGCACTTATTTTTAACAAGACTCTCATATGTACAAACTAATATCATTGTATTTGGACTACAGTTAGTAAACTGACATTGTTAAACTCTCAGTTTTAAGAAATAAAAAGCGTTTACCTCACACAGTAGCTGGTGGATCTAAAGATTTTTTGTTTTTATCCAATTTATTTGGTGGCGGCGGTGATTAAAAACCCACCCTTACATCTATGGAAAACTCTTGACCAGTTCAGGATTAAGTTACGTGAATACCTTTAAAGGTGGTTTGTGCGATTAAAAACTTCATTGCATATTTGGTGCATTAAAGGCTGCTTGGTCTACCAGTCATATAGGAAATTATTGTTGTTTTTAAGGGTGGTAATTAGGGCTATAAAATGTTTAAAAAATATCTTTGGTCACTTTCTAAGCTACTGTTAAATGTAAGAGTATGATGTTGCTGTCCTCAGATTCCCCAGAGGACAGCGTCTATTGCCACAGCTCTCAACACCAACCTGACCTCTGGCATAAGGCATCCAGTAAGAGCCAGGTACTGAAGACAGCCAAGTGATTTGATTAGATATTTCTGTAAATTAGTTTTAATTACGACTTGAGATAACTGGTTTGTATCCTCACGGCAGCAATCCAGATCTCAGCCGAAATGATCGCTGGGAGAGAGGCGACAGTATGAACATCATATCCAATCTGCCCCAGACTGGCTCTCTAGAGAGGCATCGCATCCTTAGTGAGTCCCTGCCTCCCCAATGCTATTTCTCTGAAGACTCTCTTTGCAGTAAGTCTAATTTCAGTGTGATAACGTCACTCTACAACATTGTTTTTTTGCAGGTTCCTCCAAAATGGATTCACCCATTCTCTCACATGATAGTCGTCATAAGCCAGGGGAGTCTCGCACCTCCTCCCGCCCTGGGCGTCCTGCTGTAAGTCTCTCTACTATCCCCTACTTATAGAATTAGTTTTAACATTGCTGTGGTGCATGCAACACATATTATTGCTCAGATATAAGTAATTATAAAATATAAAGCAATAACTTACTCTACATGTGCTCAGTTTGATCTAAAATGGATCTACTCTGTAAATTGACATTTAGTATACTAATTCTTTTCTCCTCACATTTCCGTTCCTTTACACTTAATGTACTTCACACTCTGGTTGTTTCCCTTCATGTTTCTTCTCTTCTCAAACCGCTATTTGTTGACTTTACCTCAAAAATACAGAGTTACAAGAGAGCTATAGGGGAGGTTAGTATCAATGTGTTTTTGTGTGTTGTGCAACGCTCAGTGTTAATGCATGAGTTTGTATCTGCATTCATTGGCTGTTGTACATAGAATGAATTGCATGTGTTTGTCTTTGAATGAAATCCCACTCTTCACATAAAGGCCTTTTTGATGTGTTTGTAACTTTAATGCATTTTTTCTGTTACTATGTGGACATCCCTGCACTCAGCACAGGCCTTGTAAACATTCCTCATGTTCATCCCAAAAAAGGTGGATAGGCTCTGAAACCTAAGAGCATTGTGTCTGACGTCATCCTCCTGACCCGTCACCTTCACTTGTGTTTGGATTGTCTTTAATATTTGTATTGCATAAAATTACTTAGTTGCTACTTTCTTTAATAGCTTGATATTCTTTTTAAAACATTTTATAATGCATTCATAAAGTAAACGGTGGTGTGTGTGTGTGTGTGTGTGTGTGTGTGTGTGCAGGACCATGGCCTCTTTGCCAAGGAGCGTGCTGAGGAGCAGCCAAGGCCCCCAGTCAAGGCCAATGATTACTCCTCCTCTTCAGAGAGCAGCGAGAGTAGTGAGGAAAGCGAGAGTGGCGAGGGAGCTGAGGAGGAAGAAAGCCCCACAGACCGGTAACACTTAACACCTACTCGTACTAACAATTTAGGAAGCAAAGAATTGTTTTTATTTGTCGTCTTTATTTCAAAATGAATACATATAACTGTGTTACTCTCTTTTAAGTCCTTTCCATTATCAAGCTTGGGGTCTTATGTCATCCTTTTACTTCTATTCATCTTTTGATTTCAGTCACAGGGATGCAGACACCGATTCTGTCAACACCATGGTGGTTCATGAAGATGAAGGCGAAGGGGGAGAGGGAGAGCAAGCTGGAGGCTATGGGGATCAGACCATGCTGGTGCAGAGGGTGAGTCATCTGTATACGTAATCATGCTTAAAATGCATTGTGACTTCATGGGAATCATGCAATCAATGCAATACATGTCAAAGAATATTACAAAGCAACAAGACAAAGTTGTTGGGTGTAATTTGTCGTTTGGTGTTATTAATTTACACACATAATTGACCAAATGAAGAGGACATGGTGTTATGTGGAGGCTTTTTACACACAACCTTAATAAAGTTTGATAGCAGAAAAAATTAAGATGTCTAAAGCATCAAAAATGACAGACAGGTTTCACTGAAACTCCCTCATAGCCAAAAGCAAGAGCATCTTTATAAATTCAGCGCTTTGCACCCGTGTTCAACAAGCACTCAGGAGGAAATGAATCACAGAGGAGGCAGACCTATAATACAGTGCCAAGTCTGCTATCAATAGACCATAATGTTATGTAGCCACAGCTTTAGGATTGCACATCTGTGCTCACAGGAACTCAGAGCAGTGATCAGCCCAAAGGTGACCATGAGAACCTTTGCAAGCCTATACTACATAGTTACTGAATGTGTATGTGTCAATAATGTCGCAGCTGAATATTGTTTACTTCAATCCACCTCTGTTAGGTTGGCATAAAGATTTGAGATTTCTGGGGAGACAGCAATATGATTCAGTGACAGACGGCATACATTGTGCAGGTGGCTGAATGTGGGAAGTGTCACCTTCACTGTGAAAAAGTTTTGTGTGTGTGTTTATGCATGTGTGCGTGTATTTGAATATGCATTAAGTGTCAAATATTTGTTAAGCTACAGTTACAATACTGAAAAAATGTGATGAGATATGGAGTTATTAATTTGTCTGGCATTATACATAAAATTATATACATTTTGTTATGACCTGGCTCAAAATGCCACAACAAAAGGGAGACACACCATCATAAAAGTTTAACAAAATATGTTTATTTAAACCAAAATTAACCAAATTAAGAAGTATTTTAAACTAACATCAAAGTATGAGGTATATAGTCTGTGGTTTCAGTAGTGTCTGTGCAGGGTGATGGTTGCATGGATGTATGTGTGAAGGTGTTTTAGCATGCAAACAAGACAAATACCACAATGCAACAGTCCAACCAAAGAAAACCAAACTAAATGGAAAACCAGGGAGCTGGCCGCAGGGAGGTCTGACCTGGTCTTGACAGCAGCCCTTTGCCGAATGAGAAAACAGTCCCAAATACTCTACAGGGCAATTAGCCCAGGTGCCCAGAGCCACTGCAATCAGCTCCTCCTCCACGAGAGAGAGAGAGAGAGAGAGAGAGAGAGACAGGCCACACTCACTCATGACCCCACAGGGCGTCACAATTTTGCAGTCCATACTTACAAGGAGTAGTTTTGATTACTTTCAAGTATTCAAATCTGTCTCACAGACAGGACAATTAAGATCATCTTCAGCAGGTCACACTTCATACCACTGTGCAAATTAGATTCTTGCCATATATCACTTATTCATAATATTTCTTTCTAACTGAAACAGAAAAAGGGTGTAAATTATGTTTAGGATTCAGGAACTTTCATATGTAGGATGTGGAGTGAATTTAAAATTAATTTGAAAAGTCATCTTGGAGAACATCATGTACAATTGACATTTACCATACATTTGACATACATTTTTTGCCACTATGATTAGTATACAAAAACTAAGAATGTACAGTAAATGGCCTGTACATGACTTGCTTTCAGATTTTTAAGGGCTTCCATATTATTTAAAAATCTGAATGTTTAAAAGCTGTTCAGATAAATCTTATCTAACCGTATCATTTTAAAAAAAACAATGTTTTAGATTTGTTTAGCGTAATTTCAAAAAACAAAAAAAAACAGTAAAACATACCCACTCTTGCATGTTCAGTTTTCACTATAAGATGTGAGGCTGGGAAGCATCCACTGATGTTAGGTTGTGCACAGCAGCTTGAACCTGGACAGCTGCGTATAAATAACAGTGGCACATCACAGGGTTAGGGTTACATGTTACATAAAAGGCACTATATCTGGTGGGGTCTCCCAGTGTTAAGAACATGACTTTTTAAAGCAAGTTTGGTCACTTCTGGTGGTTACTGTGGCGTGTTAACCAAACAGGTCATATCCTAGTAAGTGATGCAGCAGATTAGCCTAATTCCAATTCTGGCATTGACGTTATGTAATACATGGAGTTGCGTGTGTTTCTCTTTTACCTGAAAGACCCCAGAGAAGCGGAGCCATAATGGGTACACTAACTTGCCAGATGTGGTGCAGCCCTCCCACTCCCCCACAGATTCAGCCAGTCACTCTTCCCCTGGGAAGGACTCTGTTTATGATGTAAGTTTTACTGATGCTAAGTTTATCAGCCCTAAATTCCTGGTGTTTCCTATTTGCCATCATTCAGTCATGAAGTCCACCCATAAAAAATTAAATTCCATGACAATCAGTTCAGCTTGTTAGTGGGCTATCATCAAAAATATACATCTTAAAACTGCCTGTCTAAATGCCATATAAGCAGAGAAGATTTTTCAACATTTTGTCTGACAAACTAAAATCTCCTCAGACATGACTTAAACAACACTGTGCAACTCATACACCCTCTCTACTCCACCAGTATCAGTCCAGAGGTTTGGTTAAAGCATCTGGCAAGTCCTCCTTCACCACCTTTGTGGATCTGGGCATGTACCAGTCACCAGGAGGTACAGGGGATAACATGTCTATCACTGGTGAGTCAGAAGCTTTTCATACTTGCAGCAACATCTGCTTGCAGTTTCTTGAACATTAAACAAGCCTGGTTGCAAAGGTATTCACTGCCTTCACCTGTGACATTATTTCTTTTGCAATAAAATACTTAAGTAACTTGTTAATCATCTGTGATCTCTCTTTTAAAAAGGATGAATGGGATTTTTATGTATAGTTCAGAACCTTGTTCCATTTTCCATCCCAACTTAAGCCACTTCAATTGCTGCCTCGTTGTTTAGGCTCCAGGTTTGAGCAGCTGAAGATGGAGGTAAGGAAAGGATCCATGGTGAATGTCAATCCCACCAACACACGCCCCCCCAATGATACACCCGAGATCCGCAAGTACAAGAAGAGGTTCAACTCTGAGATCCTGTGTGCTGCGCTGTGGGGTGAGAACAGATTCATCACGAGTGTAAATACAAAAAAGGATTAAACATCGAGCAAGTTACCAGGCTCTGGTTGAAACACAGAGTACAGAGAAATAAGTCAGATTATTGGTGCCCTGTCAGAGCCTAGTTTTTTTTATCCATGTTATCTCTGGATCAACATCTAGACAGAGAACTAATATGTCAGGTCCAGCAGGGCTGTGGTTTCAAAATTGACTGAAGCTCAAACATGTGACATGTGACTAGTGTAGCGGTGATTGTCTTAGTATGATATTAATAACTCTGCTTACATTATGAAAGCCATTTTTATCAAATAATTTCCTGCTCTTCCAGCCTCTTTTCTCAGCTGTTTATAAACACCATCTTTTCCTAGGTGATGAAATGGGGTTGGGGGGGTAAATTAAAGTTTGTGTTTTTATGTGCTGAGCTGCATGTGTTGTGTGAGAGACAATATGACCTTCAGAGTCCTTTTTTTCCCCATCTTCAAATAGGCTTAGTGAGTGACATACACAGTTATATCACATATCCATTGAAACTTACTTCATTATATTTATTATTAGTATTTACTTCACCTCTAAATAATTACTGCAAATACTGCAAAAATATATTAACTGTGGCTATAGGAAAGGCAATAATTACAATGATTATATGCAAAATTAAGAAAGCTATTTGTCTCTGTGTGCCCCCCCCCCCTCCAGGCGTGAACCTGTTGGTGGGCACAGAAAATGGTTTGAAGCTGCTGGACCGTAGTGGTCAGGGCAAGGTTTACCCCCTCATCAACTCCCGCAGGTTCCAACAGATGGACGTCCTAGAGGGCCTCAACCTGCTCATCACTATATCAGGTCCTTATTGCTGCTCATCGCCAGTCTGTTCTCATTACATTTGGTCAAAGCTATCTGTGGTTTTGGCGTAAGACTGCTGTCTTTAATGGGATGCCAAATACTAGATGCCAAAGTGTCCTCACGATGAAGTGATTATATTGCATTGCATTTTGACTGCAGTGTGATGTGCAAAATCACAGGAAAGCTGTTTTTATTTCTAGACTTGGAGATATTAACAAAAGCTAATACAAATATTTTTGAACAAATACATTTCATCAGGATGTCAAGCCAATTGAGTACTAAAAATGGGAATTATCAATATTTTGTCACAATATGTTGTATTAATAATGTGATTATATTTTGTTGATGATTACTTTTATCAGATATTTACATATAACACAAATTTGAGAAACAATCAGTAGAGATGATAATAAAAAGCAGAAAGATTCTATGTTTGCTCAGCTAAAGACATGGATTTAGATGTTTGTGTCAGTAACTGTAAAGCAGTCTTTCAGACTAGGAAAGAACATTTAAGTCGAGACTAAAATCCAAGACAATATCTAGCTTCATAATAATTTAATGCTAAGT
>NW_024044681.1:29731188-29756605 GCF_014851395.1 Micropterus salmoides
AATACAGTAAATGTACCATTATCATGTAACAAGCATTGATTAGTTTTACCTCAAGCTGAAAAATATAACTGTAACGTTGCAGTGTGAGTTTACCTGAGTTTCCAGCATGTTGTAAAGCCAGTCTCCCAGTTTGTCTGTATATAGCCGCTTTCACATTGCCTTATTTTCTGGAGGTGCCAACATGTGGCTTGCTGCGCTGTCTGAAAGTTAACTTTACGGAGCTGAAAAGTAATGTTGAAGTAACACAGCCTGAACATGTCTGTGTGAATAGCCACAGCTGCATGACTTCAAGCGAGCACACGTACAAGCACACACCTGGTTACAGTTTTCAAACTGCACCACTAGTGGCCATTGAAAACTACATATTACCTCTTTAAACATATACATTTTTTCATTTTTGTGGAAACAGTATCTAAGCTTTAGGCCTCTGGCAGGGCTTGTCCTATTGCAGCAGTTGATGGATATCTGAGAGCCTGCATTGCTAGGAGACGTGCTGTCAACTTCTGTGGTCCGCTACTGACTGAACCTCGTCATAGTTCTATGTAACCTATGGGCATTAATACAAGATGTTTTTTTTCTCCTGTTTCAACAAGCCAATATATTGTTAGCAATTTAATGTCTGCACCCATACATTACTTCGTAAGTTACATTCAACATTTGGGAGGACCCATTGTACTAATGTTTGATACCACTCAGAAAGTGGAAATTGGCAAACTAGGTTAGCTTTAGGACTGATTCCCACTACATGTTCCACTTTTTGGACCCAGATGTGGTGTTGGCAAATAGCCAGATTATCAAAATTGACTGGAACAAGTAGTCCTGTAACCTCAGCACACCATACGTCACCCTGTGATTTGAATCCCAACTTCAAATCACAGATGGGAAAACGCAAAGGCTAGCAACGTCGACAACCTCCCCCCACCTGAACAGCCTGTGTGATTGTTGGAAATGAAGTGCAATAACAAACTATTTTTAGTTTGGTTTAGTAACAGAGGTACTGAAGGATTTTTGACTGTATGACCAAGCTTAAGTCAGCAGACAAAAAAACTCTTGCTAACACTTTCTATGAAGATCATCGCTATAATGATTTATGCATATATTATAACACGATATAACGCATCCATAAGACATTATAACAGTTGTTATAATCACTTACAAACATGCATTAGGCGCTATAGCAAAGTTCATAATGTATTATGAACTTTTGATTTAATGTTTTATAACTAATAGTAGTACCAGTTTATATCAATGTGCATCGAGAATCTCCAGCCATGTTGAGAACGAGCAGCAGAACGTGACGACGGTGAAAGTTAGCGGTGGAAAATATTTAAGTTACTTCGTAAGTTATCTGTCAGGAAAAGTGAAGGCAGTTAGCGCTAGCTAACAGTATTCCCATTTAATTACTTTAAAATGTCTTTTAATAGGCTACGTTTTGTGAAGTGGTTGTCTTTAATTGTCCACTGTATCTGTCAGGGCCTGTCCATAGGCTCGCCATTCATCTGTGACAACATCCAAGCCTCTTCTTACATGATGTTGGTCAGCAACAGGTCTTCTCTTGAGCGATCTTTCTCCACCCTGACAACGAGTTTTCTTGATATAATTATTTTGTGTTTTTGTGCTAAACTGCAAAATGTTCAAAATTCATACAGATTGTTCATAAAGTGAAGAAACATAAATAAAAGTTGTTTTCCTGCGTAAAATGTGTGTCACTTTACTTAAAGCAAACAATGACGTGTTATATGGTCTTATAATTAGTTCATATGGTATTATGTCCACCTGTAATATATTATACAGGGATAGATATTTTAACACTTTACTTAAAGCAAACAAAGACATGCTATATAACTTTAAACATTACTATAAGCTTTTATTCCATTTTATATCACTAATTGTAAATGGTGACTAAAGTGTATTCATAACGAGGCAGAGTCGATGGTTATAATGTGTTATGGAACATGGTCGGAGATTCCTGACGCACATTGATATAAACTGGTACTACTATTATACTATTATATTTACTACTACTGTTATAAAACATTAAATCAAAAGGTCATAATACATTATGAACTTTGCTATAGCGCCTAATGCATGTTTGTAAGTGATTATAACAACTGTTATAATGTCCTATGAACACATTATATTGTGTTATAAATATATGCATAAGTCATTATAGTGATGACCTTCATAGAAAGTGCTACCAAACTCTTTATATAAAATAAAAGTATGCCCTACTTGAGCTTATGCAAGGGCAAGGCTGACCAGTCATGAAGTACAATGTACAATAGTGAATGAGAGACTTCCTAAAGAATGCTTGGAGAAAGAGGAATGCTTCAAACAAACCCATTTAGAGCAGTGGAGCACCAGTTTTCCTCCCTGTGTGATATCAACCCACTCTAGGGTGTTTTATATAGATATGCGCCAGTTGCACCATAGTTGAACTATAGTTGAACTCGTCAACTTTGAGCATATAAAATCTCAAATCAAACAGACAAACTTGTTTACAGTGTATCTTCAGACATCATGATATGTCCAAGTCATAGTCTGTGGTTTTGGAACAAAGTACTGGACTCAAATTCTTGCAACATCAGCATTTTTACAATTGCTGTTCTAGACTGTTTTTGACAGTCAAGGGTTATAAATTAATATGCATGCTTAAATAAATGGCATTCCACTTTAAATGCATAGTTTATGTTTTATTTCACATCATGTTGTCAAGCACTCCTCAAGGAAAAGAAATAGCCCAGTACGTAAAATGAAAGAAATCCCAATGGTAAGTCTAATTAAAATTTGGAGGCCAGATGTTTTGCCTTCTCTCTTTTCCCCAAAGAATTCTATTGGCAGCCTCCAGCCTCTGTATTTTTCAAGAAGCTATTTGGAGCCACAATAAAGCAAGAAAGATTCTTTCATTTTCAGCCAGTGGATATTCTTATATAGATGTCATTTGCTGAATGTTTTTCATTCAAAATGCCCTACACGACCACAAGGGTATACACCTTTAAAGGCTTGCTCTCATATTATGTCTTTTTGCTTTATTACCAACATGGTCAACATGAGTAAAAACAGTGGATTTTTAGGATATATTCCATGTTGGCTCCCACTGAGGAGAGGAAAACAATAATGCATTTAAATGGCATAACCATTAGTTACACAAGATAGCACACCAAGGCTTTTGTTCATTGAGCTATGGGATTTACGAATAGCTAGAACTATTATGTTTCACCTTTTCGCAGTCATAAAGATTTGATAATGCGTAATACATTGAAGTTGAGGACTAATCAAACTTCTCTTCCATTTTGAAAAGCACAAGAAGGCATCACGGATGGTAGATTTAATACCACCTATACACTTATCAGTCTCCATAGTCCTCAAATGTGTTAAGATAAGATAGTACCTTCTTTAGTCTCTGAGTATTAACTCAAATGACGGTACCAGGGTGAAAATACTTTATTATGTATTTATTATTTATTATTATGTATTTATTATTTATGTATAGTTATTTTCCATGAAAAGGATAAACTGGCTGCACCTATACTCATAGAATCTGGAGTTACAATACGTAACTATCGTTCTATTTCGTGTAGGCTTCGCCCTCTAAGGCCATCGCTATTGGGTTTAGAGGCGAAGCAGGATGAGTCAACGCCTCACTGGCCCATACGGTATCACCAAGTACAGACCCACCTGCCCAAAGCCAACATAATATGCCACCCAATCCCCTGTGGCATTGGTGTCGCCGTGTGCGCCATCACCACCAGTCTCCGTGAACCGCCAGTCAGGAGGGTCCTGCTCCCGGCGGGGTGGAGAAGGATCGTAGGCACTGCCATGCACAGCAAGTGCCTCCCTGCGTGGCGAGCATGCGTAAATTAATCTCACACATTAAGGGCGGCCGTGCCCCCTGACAGCCTTCCACACACAGTTAAGGAGGGTTGGAGCGTGTGTGTGGTGGGAGGGCCTGCACGAGGCAGTGTGGCTGTTCTCTTGGGTCTGCTGCCTTACCGCACTCGCAGAGAGGGGACGGGGGCAGGGGGAATCCACATGAGGATGGATCATAACCCCGCCGCACCCCCACTAAGGGGAGGGAGGCAGGGGTTGGCGACATGGAAAATGAACTACTTGTGACATCGGAGCCAGGCTGCATGAAGGCTGTCCAGCCAGCTGCAGCCGGTCTGTACAGTGAGGGGGAAAAGAGTTAAATCATTCCGACCAACCCCTTCTTTTCATAGCCTGTAGTCTGAAAGAAATCAACGTGAGTTTCCAGTGTGCACCAATGACTGGTCAGAAAATGGCGGGAGGAGGGTTTTCCGGCCGGAAAAAAGGAAGAGAGGAGAGTCATACCTCCGCTAAGAACCAGAGTTTTATTAAACATGAACACCCACCAGAAAAAATACAAAAACGTTCTTAAAGTCTCATAAAATAGTTATGAGTTACAATATCTGGACTATTTTAAGGCATACACACATTCACTGAGGCACTTTGTCGGACATGAATGTGATCGCCAGCGGAGCATCACAGCATGTGAAGTTAACGTTATTGTCCCTCAATGTTAAAATGTTAATTCCATATTTGAGGACCCAATAAAAAATAGTCTAGACTTAATGTTATAAAAAGGAACTTATTTTATTAACAAATAGATCAACATAAACCAAAAACTATTAAATAAGGTGAACAACTTGGACTGCTGTGCCTCTCCCGGTGTGTTCTGGTCTCTCTCTCCCCCTCCTGTTAAAAGCCAAAATAACGTTAACATTAGTTTATAGTTTATAAATAATAAATACGCTATTCAGTATAGATATAATTCTTTCACTATCATATAGTTGTTCAAATGTGTGTGTTTTTATATTAGAAATGACTTCTTCTTACCTGCCCGAAACACGGTGAGCTGAAATTTCCAGCCGTCTGGAACACTGAGTCCTCATCGTATTCTGGACACTGTGTTTCTCAGCAGTTTTTTCAAAATTTCTCCCAAATCATTCGCCCAAACTGTGTCAATCAAACTTTTATATGTGTGTAAGGCATACCCCCAGAGACATATGAGCCAATTCAACATTAGCTCCATGTTAGCTCAAGGTTAGCTTGTCTCGCCGCGTTAACCTAGCCAACATTGAGGCCGGCGTCATCAGAGGTTGGATCGAGGGCTTTGTCCAGAGAGTGGGTGGAGCGCCACACCTCCTCATCCTGAACGGCAAAGCTATCCGCCCGCCGCTGCTGCTCTTCGGAGGAGAGAAGGGCGCAGAATGGGCAGTGCGAACCGGGAATGAACGCTCGGCCGGCGTGCTCCGGTCCGAGGCACGCCTCGCAGCGGAGACCACCTAGCACGATGTAGCCCGTGTGGCAGACAACGCACACCCGTCCGGTTGTAGCGGCGTCTCGTCCCGTTCTGGCCGATTTGTTGGAAGACATCATTCTTCTTGTTTCCCGGCTGGAAGTCTTCTGCTCTTTAGACAAATCTTCTGCTCATTAGACATCTTAGTGCTGAAGAAAAATGGGAGCTGAAGGCTGGGTCTCGGACATAGGAGAGGCCCACGCTGTGGGTGGGCGTAGACAGAATTTATCAGTGCCGCGCAGGCGCGTGTAGGGGGTAGACCCAGTAGCGATGGCCTTAGAGGGAGAAGCCTATACGAAATAGAACCACTTGTTCTACAAGGGCGTACATTTTGTTTCAGCATAGGAGAGGAGAAATGAGTGGAGGTCTGGGGATCCACCCTCAGAAGTATATGACAGTATTTCCTGAATTCTGGCCATTTGTGGACCAATTTTTGCCTTTATAGCATCAATTATGGTGGGAATGCCTTTTCTTTAAGTAAAGGTAAACAAAATGTATTGCTTTTAAATATGTTTTCACCTGTATATCTATTTTTGTCATTAAATATCATCCCTTGTGAGTCAACAGTAGTGATGATGTCTTCCCTCCTCTTTTGTGTCTTTTGTTGAAGTAAAGTGCAAAGGTGTCTCTAAACAAGGGGGACGCAGAGACAGCAGCGACACAGAGCTAACGGTCAGAGAAAAGATGCCACACTGCAGTCCAAAGTTTTTACAAGTTGAAATCACTGTAGACTGAGGCCCACGGAGCACTTCCTGTTGGCCTGGAGGAAATGTGATGCTACCAGGCTGACCAATCACAGTTCTTGCGGTCCTCAATGCCATGGCTTGTAGTTACTTATTTGGGGAGGTGCACATCAGGGTTCAGGGCTACTCGGAGACAGATGAATCAGGCTTTAGTCTGGTTTACTTAGTATCTCTCTGACAGAAGTTTACCTTCTCTACTGGAGGATTTTTGTGTCTGATTCCTCTCTACTCTTGTGATGTCCCCCAGGGCTACATTCTGGGCCCCCTGTCATTTTTTTTATATCTACTGCCCCTTGGAAAGATCATAGTCAGATATAATATCACGTATTACTTATTTGCGGACATCATTCAACTCGGTTTTTCTTTCACACCCAGCGAGGCTTTAGGAGTACCTAGGCTCCTAGACTGTCTAAACACTATTAGTGAGTGGACAGCAAAAACTTTTTTGAAGCTCAATGCTGATAAGACAGATGTTCCAGTTGTTGCTCCACAAACACTTACCCCCATGATTATAGACAATATTGGACCTCTTTCCTCTGCTGCTCACTCCAACATGCAAAATGAAAGTGTAATATCTGATCAATTAGCTACAATATCAATAAACTGAGATCTGTAGTCTCAACTGCTAAATTAGAGATGTTTGTACACACATTTATTTCATCTTGCATAGACTACTGTAACACCATATTCTCTTCTCTTAGCATGCCTACCCTTGACCGTTGTACATAATCCAAAATGCTGCCACAAGAAGGTCTGACATCTCCTCTATACTAAGATCTCTTTACTGGCTCCCTTTCGCATATAGGATCCAGTTCAAAATTCTCTGTTACTTACAAAGCACTGCAAAGTCAGGTTCCTGCATATGTTGTTGAACTTTTATGTTCTTATTCATCAACCTGTTCTCTTAGGTTTTATAACCAAAATAGCTGTCTGTCCCACGCACTTGCCTTAAGACCTACGGTGATTGATCTGTTGAGGCCGTTGCACCAAAACTTTGGAATGCTCTGCCTTCAGCCTTAAAGTCGGCTGATTGTCTATATGCTTTGAAAACACTGCTTAAGACATACCTATTAAGAGAGACATTTGGTAACCGGTATGAAACAGGTCTGCATTTTAAGTCTTCTTATTGTATTTTTTATTACATAGGCCTTATGTGTAATAATTATGTATTTTTTATGTATTTATATGTGCTATGTTTTCACTTCACTTCCTCTTCGACATTGGGTTCACGAGATTGAGACTGTCAACTGACATTTGTCCGGAATCACAGCGCGAGGCAGTGTTGCATCAGCTGGATGGAGCTGATTCGCTCTGTGAGTTACATTTGTATTTCACTATGTGAGAAAATGAACGTGTGGCTTGACAGCATGTGAAAAATGTCAATTGCGTGAGTCTCGCGAGACAGCTTTTTACCTGACGAGAAATCTCGTCATAATTTAATCTTGTGAGATCTTGTGGTACGAGATCTCGTCACACTCCTAATGTTAATGTTTTTGTAAAGCATGTATGTTTATTGTCTGATTGTGAAAGGGTTGTAACATTACATAAAAACGATACCTCTGACTGCCAGTATGCCTATTCATAGTTGTTGCATGTCTACTATGTTTTAATAAATTTATGAGAATTAATACCAAATTATGAATTTTAATATTCATAAAATATTAATCCATAAATCTCTCGTATCGTGGGGCACCACCGGAGTTCTAATTAACCCAGAGTCTCCGGACCTCTGGGTAGCGTTTTAATAATTGTACAATTATTCACTAGTGATCAGTGAGTTAGTAATTATCAATTATCTTAAATAAATCAGTCAGTCTCATATCGAAGGGGTAAATTCTCGTGGCAGGGACTTGGAGACAGGCAATGCACAAATAATTAAAGTTTATTAACTAACTAAAGTGATATAAAAATGTGGTTAAATGCATCAAAGAAATTAACAATGGCGAATGAGAATGAGACAAAACAATGAGAAGGTGGAGTTCTATTGTGGGGAGGATTTGACTCATACGGCAGCTAATGAACGCAATTAGATAATACTAACTTGATTGAATTTGTCTAGGAGTTTAAGGACTAACGATAATGAATTAACAAACTATTGGATGTAGCAGACCTAAATTTTAGTTATGCAATTTAATAAATTTATGAGAATTGATACCCAATTATGAATTTTAATATTCATAAAATCAAATTTTTCCTCGTTTCAGGGCACCACCGGAGTTGTTATAATCCTAGAGTCTCCGGACCTCTAGGTAGTTTAATAATTATACAATTATTACGAGTGATCAGTACGCTCAATTATCTTAAATCAATCAGTCAGTCTCATATCTAAAGGGTCAATTCTCTTGGCAGGAACTAGAAATAGGCAACACACACAGCTCTTGATTATATTACAGTGAATTTATTCTCTAACTAAGGTGATAAAAAGATGGTTGGATACAGGGAACATAAACATTTGCTGAACAATGAGCCTGGAGGTTCGACTGTGGGAAGCATTTGACTCATACGGCATAGAAGAGCTAATGAAAGTAAACTAATGCTATGATTTTAGGAGTTAAAATGGACATCTGATCACAGAACGTGTGTTAAGTCTTACTGCTTGTCGACAGCCTGCTTTTGGCCTGTTGCACGGGTCCCACGCTAGCTGCCCGATCCTGGCTTTTTACTAGGGATTCTCCGGGGTTCTCCGTGTCTGATTGAAAACGCCTCCTCTGTCTGGCAATTTGGCTGTTTTCAGGTTTCCTTCGTTGTAGCTGGCGAGACCACGTGGCTTGGTCTGACCTCGGTGAAGTTGGCTCGACGAAAAAGGCTTAAAATGGAACTTGGTCGTTCCTGAATTAGTCCAGTGTAACTTAACGGACTGATAACTTTAACAAACAAAAGAAATAAAGAAAATAAAACAAACTGAAGGCAGATCGATGTCGCGGCACTTCAGGTGTGTAGCTTCAGGCGAACAAAATGCCGGTCTCGCTGGCGAGTCTGAGGGCGTTGCCTGGCGAGGCACGCCAAACACGTGCCGAAGTGTCCAGGGAGCCGAGCAGAGTGGAAGAGAGCCAACAGCGAAGAGAAGAGCGCCAGAGGTCACGTGTCGCTCTTTTGTTGCCTGGGGCGTGGTTCCCCAGGGGGCGTCTCAGGTTTCCCAAGGGACTGCCTTTCTAAACTTAATGTCTAATTAGAAATCTATTTGCGCGTATTATAATAAAATATTTTCCACAATCGAACCTCAATGGTCAAACGGTTGTACCGTTCTAAGTTAAGCATTTGGTAACAGGAAACAATTGTCACATTATTGGTCAGGATATTTATACATTTAACGGCATTTCCGATGAGGGCATGTAATACTTATTTCGTCCACTCGGGGGAGCTCCGGTTACATGAGGAAAGCTTAGATTAAATCAAAGATCATCTCTCCTTAGGACCTGGGAATATTGTTGATTCATCCTTAAATTCAAGCTGGCGATTAAGAGTATAGTAAAACATTCCTTTGTCATCATTTCTAAAGGAATTTTGTAGGAAAGTATTATGAACAAGCATTGATTACATTAGATGAAGGAGTGTCTTGCTGAAAATAAACACTGCAAACGCTTTCTTTTCAGCACTAATATCAACAACAGATAGCAACAACATGTTAACTGCTCAAATAGAGGCAAACGTAATCAAGTAACTAAAGATTTAATTAAATTCTTTGAGTCTTTGGAGACTGCAGTCCTTTGTCATCCAAAGTTTGGCTGTCCTGGATTATGTCACACCTAGGTGAGACAAGGAGTATCCCTTTGATGGGATAATAAACAAAGAGCAAAGTCAGTTGCCACGGAAACATGTGTGGGGGGGGGGGCAGTTTTGATAGGCTGTTCAGGGAAATGCCGATGGCTGGTTCGTGTCCCTTTGTCAGTTTAACAGTCAGGCCCCCACGTTATCAGCTTCGGAATCAAAAAGGTGCCAGTTTTATGGTCAGGCTAGCACTTAGAGAAAGCAACTTTGACCCCTCCCCTTCTTCTCTGGGGAGGAGAAAGGAATTTAGAGTATCTCCAGATTTATTCAATATAAAATGCACAAATCCACACCGTTGTTCACTACATGGACATCACTGGGTTTTGGTCTTACTGCATGTCACTTCTCCCAGCCTGGGTGCTGGTCAACGGCCTCACACGTTCTCGGTTAGGACAGCTTAAAGCCTGAAGAAACTCGCAGTGGGGGCCTTCCCAACCCTGGCTCGGGTCAGAGGTTTGGTCATCCTTTGTTACTGCTGGCGGGACTACGTGTCAGGGTCCGACCTCAGTGGGCTTAGCTCGACGAATAAAGCTTAAAAAGAAAAGAACTTGGTCGTTCTTCAATTAAACTAGTGTAACTTAACGGACTGATAACTTTCAACAAAACAAAAGCAAATAAAACGCAAGTAAAGTTGCTGAAACGAGGGAAAGCTGAGGTCGCGGCACTTCGCGTGTGTGGCTTGAAAACGAACAAGGCTTTGCTGTGACAGGTCGAATCGCAGTTGGAGAGCCAGGAACAAGCGGAGGACAAGAGAGAGCAAGACAACGTGTGTCGCTGCTTTTGTCTGTTGGGGCGTGGTTCCCAGAGGGCAGTCCTTTGTTCCCCTGAGGGAGGGCTTGTTTCCGGTTTTCCTGAGGGACTTTCTTGTCTATGACTTTTAATATTTAATCAAAACTATTTGCACGTTGTAATCAAATATCTTCCCACAATCAAACCTTAATTGTCAAACAGTTGTTCCGTTCTTAGTTTTAAGCACTTGATAAAAGGAAAACAATTGTTCTGCTGCTTGTCAACCAATATGCAAGTGATACCATTGTTACTTTGAGTTTGTTACTTTTTGTGTTGCCAAAATGCTGGATGGTTGCTGTGCTTTCGGATGTTCTAATCGAGGAGGAGACAATAAGATAAAAAACTCAACAAATTGGGACACAGGATTTTGAAGGTTCAAAAGCAGGTGCTATGGCTTCATGCAACTTTGTTTAATAATCTCACCAGATCTGACAGATGAAAACCTGTAGGCGTACATCTCTTGAACTGTAGTTTATATATATTCAAGTGCAAATAATTATTACTTGCTGAAACCCCTTGCACTGTGCTATGTCTAGACACCTGAAGCAGCACAGGCACTGAATTGGAAAATCAATAGAAGAAGAACTGTGATATGTATTTCCAAGGACATGTTTTTTCAATTTAGAACAGATTGTCATGGAATGGGTGAAAGTGTTCATATCCATGGTGACAAGAATGTAATACTCTACGGTGTTTTTTAGATGATAATATGATTCTAAGATTGAAGGTAATATTATCGGAAGAAAAAGGAAAGGTTTTATTTTAGTTTTTGTCTGTGGGTGTGATGTATTCTGATCATACTTTGGATGATTAATTATCTATAGGTTTAGTGAATGTGTTCGATGTTACTGTCTATGATATGCAAAAATGATGCTTCATATTACCTCTTAGATAGTGATGGCCCCGCAGATGGCCACCTCGGGACTGTGCTCTGTAGTATTGAGAGCAATGTAAGACCAGAGTCAAATTCCTTGTATGTGTACACATACCTGCTCATTAAAGCTGATTCTGAATTTGATTCTGATTCTGATATATTTGACTAACCACTTGTCCTCATCTGTACAAGTGGATTTGTTTTATATTTGTTGTGAATAAGGCTATAATAAATACAAATATGAACTACAAGACCCAGACCTGACTTTATGTTTTAGTACTGTACTGTCTAGAAAAACTATTTGCAAGACCTGTGGGTTGCATGACGTAGCATAAGGAACAGTCAGATATGCAGGTGGCTTGATAGTTCAAGATCAAGTTATTAAAAACCTGAAATAAATGTGGAAAAAAGCAATGTCGCCTTTACATGACCACAGTGCTTTTAAATAACGTTATGATTGCGAGCTCTAGCAATCATCAGATCATTTATTCTCACGTCTGCCAATATCTATAGCAATTAGTGGTTGTAGCATTTTTAAAACCAGTGAACCAGTGAAGAGGTCAACTCCTTTTAATGGTGAGTAAATTGTAAGGCTGCTGATGTTTTGAAGGAAACACCTCATCTATTACTGTTTTACTGCATGCAACCGGGTTTGTTTGACAGGCTGACTGACAGTGACTCACAAACACAGATGCTGCCATTTTGTTGTTACACTTTCAAATGGGAAAACATTTTTTTTATTATCTCATATGTATTGTATGGTGTTCATTAAGTCGACTTTAATCATTTGAAAATGAAAAAAAAAGTGATTTCCTGCCGTAGCCCTTGCCCAAATTTCTTTAGAAGCCTGAATCTGATTTTGAACATTATTAAACTTGTAGAAATGAGATTCCATTTTACCAACATCTAATAATGAAAATAACAATACAGTTAATACTGAGGCATTTTATCTGTCCACTAGAGTCTTTCTTCTTGCTAACCCAGACATTTTAAAATTTTAGATGGAATAATCACACCACATGGAACTCATACATTTGATCACAATTTCAGTGTTATATTGGATTTGATGCCAGGACATGTTGACATATTTGATATTTAAAGCATATCATTCATATTACTCACCTTAATGAAATGCATACACCTTTGTGCATCTGCTTCAAGTATCTCAGCTATTTGCAACTTGAGCAACAACTGAACTATGTTTTAGATATGATAAAACTTAAATTAAAACAATAAGTCAAGTCAAAGGCTTCATAGAAAAAAGCAAGCCGTTTTTTTATGATTACCAGAACCATATGAGGAAGACGCATGAAGCAGAGCGAGTCCTACACAGGAATTTACTGATAAACCCTGTCTCACTAAACGACATAAGTCATACTTCTTTGCCATAATGCACACAACAAATATTAATCTAGAAGTGCATCTTAATGCGTATTAATTAATCATTAGTAATTAGTTGAGAGACTAGCTGAATCCCAACCTGTTATCTGCTATTATACTTTTATTGCTACGTGGCTCTTGTTTTATTTTTCTCATTAGGGTTGGACCAGTATGAGCAAACAAATGTCTAGTCTGTCAACCCCTTGATTTACACTTGAACCTGTATTCTTTATTCAATTATTTTTTAGGCTTGGCACTTACCCAATGGTAATCTAGCCAAACAGGTAATAATGTACAAATAGTATCCTAAGTGATAGCTAAAAGTTTAGATAACTGTTATTTTCCTTCAATTCAACTAGTGAATATCAATGTTGAAACCTTTCCACTGCCATTAGAGTAGGTCTGTAATGGGCTGAATGGTTTGGAACAATACACACACAAAAAAAAAGGTTTGGAAAATGAGACAAAATAACTTCCACAATTCAATTAGCTGATCCCTGATTCAGACTGCAGAACTAGATGAATGCTGCCATTTGCTAATCCATTCAAATCTATCGAATTTATTTATGACTCTGTACATAATTTAATCTTTTTAAAAAGCAGGACCAAAATGCTAAGTAGCTTAATTTGCTCTCTCACTCTCTTGTTCCTGCTTTCTTTAGATGGCGTAGGGTTAGCAGCTGTGCTGTGCAGCAGAAGACTGCAGGAGTGTTCAAAGCCTACTGCTTCACTATCAGAAATGGTATTGTTGCCGCTATTGCGTGCCTTACTGTCAGGATCATGTGGATATAATCCCAACCCAGGGGCAAACATAAACAATGAACGAAAACAGGAAATGCAAACTACTCTATCTTCTGGCATGGTTAAACACTCTGCAACCCCCCAACCATTTAAGCGGAATACTGACATCCAGCACTGCTGCATAGAATCTGGAATAAATGCACTGAATAAGATAATGAGGCATGAGTATAAAACAGAGAGACATGTTTACATGACAGCAACAGCATTGCTTACCCCTACAGTGCAATATACTCATCACTCACTACACTTCACTTCACTATCACTAATGTGTTAGAAAATTAAGTTAAATAATGTATTCATAGGTTGCTCGTTTGAAGTCCAGTTTTGTAAAGATGACGGAACTATTTCCAAAGCACATTTTTCCCAAATTCAGATATTGCATTTTCTACAAGATGGAAGAGTGGTGCAGATCCTCCCACCCCTTAATACTCTCTGCTTGCTAGAGAGCCCATTCTGTTAATTAACCAAACCACATGGGGCCAAACATAAGTCCAAATGCTCTCTCTTGTTTTGATTTAAGCTCACTGTATACTCTCTCAATGAATAAGAGCTAGAAGCAGAGGCTATACATAAAATATGTGTAAATATGTCTGTATAGGGGATGTTGTAAGGGGAGTTGAGGGTCAGAAAGAATACATGTCCTGGTATAGTATATCCTAAAGTATAACCCTAACCTATGACCGTAACCACTCTTCCTACTCATGCTGGCTTTGTCATCTTACTGACCATCTGTCTTTTTTCATACATCAACGCCATCAATGTCTTACTGCTAAGCTCCCCACTTGTCTCATGTATGATATTGTTTGGAAAAGATAATCAAGTGTGCACAAGATTAAGTGATAACTGAATTGGCAGCTGCTGCTGGAAATATTAGTGGATTGTAAATTATTCAGCCTTTGTAACTGCCAATCAGATGCACGGTGAGTTGTTCATGTGTTGCTGACAGCTTTATAAACACACCTCTTTTAAATCTCCTCAGATGCCAGTACGATTAGGAAATCAGTTGTCCATTACACATTTCATTTGTTACATGTCACCCTTTACAGAATTATGGGATGTCTTTCTATGTCTTATTGACATGAAAAACTTACTTAGGTGCGGTTTTGAACAGAAATTTGTGATATTATAATATGCAAACTACGTTGGAACATGTTAGCATCCCAAATTAAACATTCAAATAGAAGTCTGTGAAGATTCTCAGTCATCCAGGTCATAGTTATCCAAAGAAGGTTAAAATCAAGGGCAACTGGACTTGGTTGAAGATACTCTTAGACTTTTCGTCCTTCATCCAAGAGACTTCTTCAGTTCTGACTGACTGATAGGGAAACTGTGGGCTCGGTGTCAAGATGATCGATACCGCTGGTTTGTAAGTGCTTCTGGCTCGACAACAGTCATTATGGTCGTTGGAGCTACTCGAGGCCAAGTCTGAAAGTACAGCGTTGGCGTCCTCACCTATGGGCAATGGTAAGTGTTGTTTAGTTAGGCTCCATCCACAATACTTCCTTTAGTTTGAAAACGGATAATTAAAACGAATACGATCTCCATCCACACCAGCATTTTAGCTGCGTTTTATAGTTGATCTCTGTCTACATTAAAACGCACATCTAGTGACCGTTCACGTACACTGGGCATGCGCGTGCCAGTGTAAACATGAAGCAGATGGTCTATTCCGTAGTTACAGAAGAATTATCTGTTCAAGATGAAATATAATTTGTATTTCTGTCTATAGTGACAATGACTTATTGACATCATAAAAGTTTACAAAGCTAAACCTGATCTGCATCCTTATACTGTAAGTACTCTTCACTCCAAGTGGGGTTTAAAGTTGTGTAATGAATTAGTGATCCCAAAATAACATCTGTTTTGTTGTGATATTATTAATTCATTTGCTCAGCTGAGAAAACATTTATATTAGACCATGCACAGTTACATTACTACACAGAAATCATACTGAAATTGGGCAGGGTACGGAAGAAAGTTACTTTTATGATCAAACTGTTACTGCTGATAAAATCTCACAAAGTGCTTCTAAGTCGTCATGGCAGTTAAATCTAGAAATTAAAATTGAGGATGGTAAATGGATATACATCCCTCTGAGCAGTGGTCCCCAATCTGTTTTTTCTGACATACACTACAGCCCTGTTAGATATACTAAGGTATGCCATCATCCACACAATTACACAATACTGTATGTTCATTTTCATTTATTGGATAGATGCAACTGGATGTTATTTAATAACAGTTGAACTGCCAATGTTTAGGTCCATTAGATCAAGTTTGCATTTGTTGCCTGCTACCACTTGGATTGGCACAAGATGGACGTATTAACCATTTATCCATTAGCTAACTTTTTTTGACCATTTATCTGATATATTGAGCTTTTTAGCAAACAATGCTGTTACTTTTAGCTAATCCCTTCAATCCACCAATTTAGCTGTCTATTACAACTATCTGTCCATTACTTTTAACTATTTTAACTGTTTATCATTACTTTTAGCTGTCTATTTTAACTGTTGTCTATTTTAACTGTTTATCATTACTTTTAGCTGTCTATTTTAACTGTTTATCATTACTTTTAGCTGTCTATTTTAACTGTTTATCATTACTTTTAGCTGTCTATTTTAACTGTTAAAGATTACTTTTAGCTGTCTATTTTAACTGTTTATCAATACTTTTAGCTGTCTATTTTAACTGTTGTCTATTTTAACTGTTTATCATTACTTTTAGCTGTCTATTTTAACTGTTTATCAATACTTTTAGCTGTCTATTTTAACTGTTGTCTATTTTAACTGTTAAAGATTACTTTTAGCTGTCTATTTTAACTGTTAAAGATTACTTTTAGCTGTCTATTTTAACTGTTGTCTATTTTAACTGTTTATCATTACTTTTAGCTGTCTATTTTAACTGTTAAAGATTACTTTTAGCTGTCTATTTTAACTGTTAAAGATTACTTTTAGCTGTCTATTTTAACTGTTGTCTATTTTAACTGTTAAAGATTACTTTTAGCTGTCTATTTTAACTGTTAAAGATTACTTTTAGCTGTCTATTTTAACTGTTGTCTATTTTAACTGTTAAAGATTACTTTTAGCTGTCTATTTTAACTGTTGTCTATTTAACTGTTTATCATTACTTTTAGCTGTCTATTTTAACTGTTAAAGATTACTTTTAGCTGTCTATTTTAACTGTTAAAGATTACTTTTAGCTGTCTATTTTAACTGTTTATCAATACGTTTAGCTGTCTATTTTAACTGTTAAAGATTACTTTTAGCTGTCTATTTTAACTGTTTATCAATACGTTTAGCTGTCTATTTTAACTGTTAAAGATTACTTTTAGCTGTCTATTTTAACTGTTAAAGATTACTTTTAGCTGTCTATTTTAACTGTTAAAGATTACTTTTAGCTGTCTATTTTAACTGTTGTCTATTTTAACTGTTAAAGATTACTTTTAGCTGTCTATTTTAACTGTTAAAGATTACTTTTAGCTGTCTATTTTAACTGTTGTCTATTTTAACTGTTAAAGATTACTTTTAGCTGTCTATTTTAACTGTTAAAGATTACTTTTAGCTGTCTATTTTAACTGTTAAAGATTACTTTTAGCTGTCTATTTTAACTGTTAAAGATTACTTTTAGCTGTCTATTTTAACTGTTAAAGATTACTTTTAGCTGTCTATTTTAACTGTTGTCTATTTTAACTGTTTATCATTACTTTTAGCTGTCTATTTTAACTGTTAAAGATTACTTTTAGCTGTCTATTTTAACTGTTGTCTATTTTAACTGTTAAAGATTACTTTTAGCTGTCTATTTTAACTGTTAAAGATTACTTTTAGCTGTCTATTTTAACTGTTGTCTATTTTAACTGTTAAAGATTACTTTTAGCTGTCTATTTTAACTGTTGTCTATTTTAACTGTTAAAGATTACTTTTAGCTGTCTATTTTAACTGTTAAAGATTACTTTTAGCTGTCTATTTTAACTGTTGTCTATTTTAACTGTTAAAGATTACTTTTAGCTGTCTATTTTAACTGTTGTCTATTTTAACTGTTAAAGATTACTTTTAGCTGTCTATTTTAACTGTTGTCTATTTAACTGTTTATCATTACTTTTAGCTGTCTATTTTAACTGTTTATCAATACATTTAGCTGTCTATTTTAACTGTTTATCATTACTTTTAGCTGTCTATTTTAACTGTTAAAGATTACTTTTAGCTGTCTATTTTAACTGTTGTCTATTTTAACTGTTAAAGATTACTTTTAGCTGTCTATTTTAACTGTTAAAGATTACTTTTAGCTGTCTATTTTAACTGTTGTCTATTTTAACTGTTAAAGATTACTTTTAGCTGTCTATTTTAACTGTTGTCTATTTTAACTGTTAAAGATTACTTTTAGCTGTCTATTTTAACTGTTAAAGATTACTTTTAGCTGTCTATTTTAACTGTTGTCTATTTTAACTGTTAAAGATTACTTTTAGCTGTCTATTTTAACTGTTGTCTATTTTAACTGTTAAAGATTACTTTTAGCTGTCTATTTTAACTGTTGTCTATTTAACTGTTTATCATTACTTTTAGCTGTCTATTTTAACTGTTAAAGATTACTTTTAGCTGTCTATTTTAACTGTTAAAGATTACTTTTAGCTGTCTATTTTAACTGTTTATCAATACGTTTAGCTGTCTATTTTAACTGTTAAAGATTACTTTTAGCTGTCTATTTTAACTGTTTATCAATACGTTTAGCTGTCTATTTTAACTGTTAAAGATTACTTTTAGCTGTCTATTTTAACTGTTAAAGATTACTTTTAGCTGTCTATTTTAACTGTTAAAGATTACTTTTAGCTGTCTATTTTAACTGTTGTCTATTTTAACTGTTAAAGATTACTTTTAGCTGTCTATTTTAACTGTTAAAGATTACTTTTAGCTGTCTATTTTAACTGTTTATCATTACTTTTAGCTGTCTATTTTTTTCGTAGATGTGCCAAAAGGTACAGCATCCTTTAACATTTGTACCTAAAGTGCCAACAACATTTTTTGCCCATTTTTCATTCATTGTAGATTTACTCTTCAAATGTACCAACAACTTTTGTTGCAGTTTTTTTTATATCAGTTTTCTTCTACCTGATTTTTCTGTCTTTAGATGTATCCCTGTTTGTGTTGTGTGTTCATGTGTCTTTGCATTTGTCTGTTGTAGTGCCTGATTTTGGCATTTCTCTGAATATACACCTCCAGTTAAAGTGTGTGTATTTGCGGGGGGAGGAAAAGTGCTCCAGGTGTGGTATGTGATAAGAGAATAGATGTAAATGTATACAGATCACATTCACACACTGTGTTGTTGTGTGCCGCAGTAGCAAACAAACCACGAGCTTAGAATTAAAACATTCTGTTTCCCTACAGATTATTCAAGCATGCTAAGCTTCAACGTTTTCAGCATCAATGGTCGTAAATGGAGATGGATCTCAAAAACATATTTTTTAAGAAACACTTGCCAAACACTTAGTTGATGCTTTTCAAATGCATTTATTTTGAAAAAATCATATCCTCATCAAAGTGTGAGGTTGTAATATTCAGGGCACTAGCCACAGACGGTGTGTTGGCCAGATACTGCATTGTGGGCATGCAAGGCTCTTTTGGGGAATTTGGGAGAGTTTGAGGGCAGTCTCTGCCTTTGTTCTGATGCACATATTACTCTTGCCTTGTCCTCATTTTACCTCTCTATTATTCAAATATGGCCACCAGGAAAGGTGACTGGGAATCAAACAGCCATGCGCTCTTTAAACTGACTAATAAGACATCAAATGAAGCAGTATTACAGCCCACACACTTATACCTGAAACGGACAATACCACTGTTGAATCGTGGCCTCACTCTGTCTGATGTTTGGTTTAAGATATGCATGAATTTCAATAAATTATATGAATGCCACGTACCTCATGAAGACCCTCTGACTTGAACATTAATACATTGACGATACATGTAGTTAGACAAAGTATAATTAAACACTGAAACACTGTCTTAAATTTCTATTTTGATTTATGTGATTAATTACTAAAAACAGATTGAGACAAAACATTTAATTAAACAGCAAGACATCATCAAACTTCATTTCTGCTTAATGACAAGAAACATGAATTTAAATTTCTTGCAATCACATAAAGCCTCCTTTTAAGTGAGGCTTTAAAACATTTAAATGAAATAGAATGATTTGATTCAAAGGGGTTGGTTGCTCCCTATTGGAACTCTGATTCACTCAAACTCTTTGATTTAGCCTTTTCTTGGTAAACATCTATGTGTTGAATTCCGTTCCTTTTTCTTCATCTCTTTCTGCCTGCTCTCTTCTTAGACAACTTATGGGCCACCTGTGAAAATACTTAAACGTTATTAGTATGACTGGTGAAGAGCAGCATAGCAGTGGCAGTGCGTGGGCGGGAGCTCTAATATGATTGGCTCAGGGACACCGCAAGCCTGAGTGGCAGCAAGTAATGGGCGCCCTGGAGAGGTAACCCAACAGCTGTGTGTTTGCAGCTAATGAGAGATGGGGGAGGAGTAAAGGATCACACACTGGAAACACTCTGATAAACTCTTGCCTCAGAATGGCTTGGGAAGATATGAAATCAAGTTTTCTCCAGAGGACGTTGTTTAAGGCTATCCTTTGTGACAAAAGCTGTGTTTGACTCATTGCTCCTGGTCCATTGCTTATTGCTTAAGCAGTTATGATCACTGGCATCAGTGTTTGGGAAGAAAGGAAAGAGAATAACTGTGGCGGGGTGGATTTCGCTCCCTGCTGAGCAATGCTGATTTATAGCCCTGAGCAAAAGCATTGTTTTGTTTTTTTAATTACGTCTGCTGCGGTTTTAACACATGATGTCAGACATACGTTTATTCCAATATACACCAACAAAGTGACCTTTTTTTCCTGTTCAAGTGATAGTCATTGTTTTCACTGACAAGAAACCAACACTACAATATGCATTATTCCAACATCAAGCAATGTTAACAGTCAATCCCTCCTAATTTCCTCAGCTGATGCACAGGACTATATTATTTCCTTTCTTTATTATAACTGCCTGAGGGTGGCGCCAAATGAATAAATTGTGGCCAAGCAGCTTCCATTTTAGGCCATTCATTTTACTACATGGGATGAATATCAACAAGTAAACTGTGGTGAAGGCTACCTGTTACATATATATATATATATATATATATATATATATATATATATATATATGTGTGTGTGTGTGTGTGTGTGTGTGTATAGATCACTGCATTTTATGTCAACAGAAGCACCGATCGTCGAATAAAATGATTACAAGCCAGGCACAGTGACTTCATGATACGCTTATTTAATAGGGTGCATTCGGCTTTTTGAGGTGACCCAGTTTGATGAGCTCTTCTTAAACTGTAGGAATCACACAATTTCCTGGTAGGCAGCCCAGGCATAATGTGATGCTGAGTGTGAAGTTGCTGTGTGCTGCGGTGGATGGGAGCCCCACCTCCTCCCACGCTCTGATGAGTAGAGAGAGAAAAAGGGAGAGGGAGAGAGGGGAGCAACTAACCTACCCACAGTATCTCACCACTTGCTCTCTGGAAATGCTTCAGATAGGCTTGTTTTTTAGGACCGTTTAGCTATTCCGTCTAACGTTGCAAAAATGACATTTGTGTTGCCATCGTTTAGACATCCTGTGCGTCCTTAGAGCGCGCTCCAGGGTACTTATATCAGGGGAAGCGCTCGAGAAACTTGGACCGAAGGGATGCGCCAACGAGTGCATATCTTGGCAGGGATCAGTTGTTAAGGACTGGAAATGGCACACAGTAGGCCATGGAGTGAGACTCTCCGTTTCCCAGCTCTATCATAAAATAATCAAACACAAACAGGTCATAATTTGTAATATTTTCAGCGACAGAAATCTGTTATCAGTTCTGCAAGACTGCCGGACGACGGTGGACACAGGATCCTCATTTCTGATGCGGAAAGTTCTAAATGCTATGAATGGATTTTGTGGCTGCTGAAGTTCTTTTTATGTCAGCACTGTGACGGAGGTTTGAGGGTTAGACACCTGCCTCTGGGATCACCGGCGGACATATCAGCTGCGGACGGTTTGGCTACGCTGCAAGCGCTCATAGAGAAGTCTCTGGCTCAGGTAGGCTACTGAAATGACTGCAAAATGAACCGAGAAAGTTGTTTGTGCTTTGTCGACATTGTTGGAGATTTGTGTTGCGATTCGAATGAAGTTTCTTTAAAAGACATTTCTGACTTGTCTGAAGTGATGTCTAAAAACGTAGGCCGTGTTCCAAATAGACCGTTTATACAACAAGTTGTCCGCGGTGCACTCGCACACAATAGACGCGCCGACACAGCAGCGGCTCGGTGTTACAGGTTGATAGGACACAGCGAGAGAAAGGTAGCTGTGTAGATATGTCTCCCACAAAAATGACGCGCTGCATGATTGATTGGACGATGCACTGCAATTAAAACAAATCCGAGTAGACTAGAAGTCCAAGGCCCGTGAGTAATGGCATTAAAGTCATAAAGTCTGGTTATCATTGCACTTCACTTACAATATGAGTACATACGCTTCAACCTAATCTGTAGTGACGATCGGCTAATTGCATTTTATTACACCATTATGATTATGTGAAGCAGAAAACGTGATCCATTTGTATCACTCTCGCCATTTCGTGGATTCTAGCTGCAAACATCGCACTAATTATCTTTATTAGTGACTCTTTCTTTTAAGCTGTTTACTCGACCAAATAATTCTGGTGTATAGCCGTCCATGTTAGTAGCCTAACTAATGCGCTGTTTTCCTATGGAGACATTCGTGCATATATTTGGAGGGGGGATCTTTGATCAGCGCATCCGCACGGGTAATCTCCTGTGCTCTCTGGTAGGAGTCTGGGGTGTTGTTTCTCGCCACTCCACCGACCACCAGGCACATTTTAATAGTCTGCTTCACATAGTGATGTCGGTCTAAGTTCCCACACATACTGTAGGCTACAAGGCCGTCAAAACAGACCTGATCAAAACAGGCCTGTAACCAAGTTTTACCCCATATCCCATATTATGTCTATTAGACATAAACCTGATGGATGTGATGAACTAAGTCAGTTGATTATGAAGCAGTTGTGTGAGATTGGAGTTTGGCAAAAGACAGACTTAATTGGTCCTGCTAGTAATTCTTGTGAACAAGTTCTATCTATTTATCTATCAATCTATCAATCAATCTATCTATCTATCTATCTATCTATCTATCTATCTATCAATCTATCTATCTATTCCATGGGACTTTTATTGGCATGGGAAACAGACATTGCCAAGCAAGTGTAAAAAAAAACATGTACATAGTAAATCCATCTATTTACTGTATCTTCATATACAATTATGAATACAGGGCAAACGGATAAGCTGTCGGTTCAGTTCCCTCAATAATTGTATTCACTTGCTATGAAAACAGGTTGTTGAACCATGGTGAGCTTCACACATTTCCTATGCTCTCCTCTGCATGTTATTGTTCAGTATTCCGTATTCAATGTGTCATTTAATGGAGTTTCTGAGGGAAGGATAACTCTTTGCCATTTGTTATCAATCAAATCAATCAAACAGTTATTTAAACCTGAGAGAGTGAACCTATAAAATAATACAAAAGCAGTAAAATACCCCTGAAAGGGAATCTAACAAAATTCTGATTTTAGTTGCATACAAAGACCAACAATGAATAAAGTAAATGACCTGTCAGTGTGTTCATAACTTCCTTTAAACACTCAATGTCTGAATACAGCCTCTTTGATCTCAGTGTATTTAATGGGATTTTTTTGTGGTAGGTGTGACCCTCCATTAGTGTTTTTGTGTGGAGCAGCCTACATGAATACCTAAATGAAATACCCATGCCCTTAGCAAGTGTTTCCAACCAAAGACCATTGCTTTCCCATTACCAATGCCCAGGGTTTACAGTCACTAGAAGTGTTTAGAGTAACATTTTGTGGTAAATTCTATTGGTAGATCAGCTGTAAGGAGGGTTAAGCTGTGATGCTGCCCATCATAAATCATGCTGGTGGGAGGGTAATGTTATACTAGCCAAAGGCGCAGAATCATTGAATCAAACCAATATATCAAATCACATCAGTTGAGAAAATCATTACCTCATCCGTTATCTTTCCACACTCTAGCAAGCAGGGATGAGCGCATCTTATAGAAGACATTCACAAGCCTGTAACAGGTGAAAAATCAGATTCTGCAGAATACTGGCACTGCTGTTGGATCATTCTTTTCTCTGTAGTCACTGAAAAGCAAGCAAGTACTAGAAAATAGTCATTCCTATACACTGATGATTGTTTTTCCAGGCACAACCCACACCCTTTGACATTTTAGTAATTTACAATAATACCTCAATTGATTCTATGCTTGAGCCGTTTCTGCTGGACCTGTGGAGCAGCTAACTTAAAGAGCAAGTGTCATCAGTCACTACATAGTCTGTCTCTATGGTAACCAGGATCGGCACACATGCTCCACAACACAATGATATTATTCTTCAATTTTTACATACCTTTTTTTTTTAATGTGAGAACACTCACATATGCAACCACACACTCCACTATATTTTTATATGGTATTTCTTTGATAACCACACACTTATTAGGGTTCAATTAATATGGTTGCTTCGTGCCCAACAACGTTTTGTCCTAAAGATGGACATCATAATGCGTAGCTAAGAATGCGCCAATCAAACACTGATTCCCCCTCCCACCTTTGAAATTTCAACATTCCTGAAGACTGTTTGACTATCCGTGTTGCAAAAGGTTTTTTGATATGTCACATGTGGAGCAGTTTTAGGGTGATTATTTAAAGTCAGAGTGAATAAACAGGATCCAACAGTAGGAGCCACGGTGATACAGATATTCCTGCATTGCCTGCTGACCACCATGCAAGCAGACTCCTCGTGGTGGAATGAGTTTGCCGTTTTTGTAAGAAAGGATGGTACCAAATTTGACCAAGAGGTCATTGTTATGACTGGGTTCAGCACCCCTGGGCTCATTAAGGCAATGAATTGTATCCCTCTTGGGAATGAGACCAACTGTGCACAATGTGCCACAGGTAGGGTCGGTGATTGTAGACATGTAGAAGTTGAAATGTTTTCTTGAACAGTGGGCTCAGCTGGGTGGTGCACTGTTTAAGGGCTCCGGGTGAGACGCAATCAGACCTTGCGGTTTGACTGATGTTTAGCTGCAAGTGAAGTCTTTCACCTTCTCCTCTGGGAGGAGCGGAGTGGCAGCTCTCACCCTGGGCACTGAGCCTTAAGGGAGAGGTGGAGCAATAGAGGATTGTAGGTAGTTTCTAGGAGGAATCTGGGAGTTCACAGTCATTCACTGTAAGACTGGAGGAAATGGGTTAATCCATGAGGTAAGGGAGAGATCACAAGGAAGGGGAAGGGAGGGACAATTATTCCAGTGCACATATTTTGATATGCATAAGCGACAGAAATGTGTTTATATATATATATATATATATATATAGATATATAGGAATTTCACTGACATTCAGAATAAGCAATAACAGACTCCTAGGTGACACAGTGGGCAGGTCATTGGCAGGTGAAGGGGTATGCTTAGGTGAGCGTCTCCTGCAGCTTGTGAGTCTGTGGAGTGATGGCCATGCTGAGCATGAGTCATGCAACACTGACTCTCTAGTCTGGTCTTGTACTTAGACTTGGCACCCCTGATGGTCTTAATAAGCTGGGTTTTGGCCAGGCAGTATTCTTGC
>NW_024044681.1:29757105-29776918 GCF_014851395.1 Micropterus salmoides
ACCACCTGGAGGATTTTTAACAGAACTTCCTGAATTTTTATCTACTCTGGTTTTAAATTATGACAGAATTGTTCTTTGTGGCGATTTTAATATTCATGTTGATGACCCCAACAATGTTAATGCAACTGACTTTTTAAATATAACCACTTCTTTTAACTTCAAACAACATGTCAAAGGGCAAACCCATAATACACATGGTATTATTGTCTTTACACTTGTTAAAGCACTTTGTAACTTAAAGATTATTATAACCGTGGTCATACACTGGACTTGGTTTTTACCCTGGGCGTCAGCATTTCCTCTGTGGACATGACCATATCCGACCACAGATGTATTGTTTTTAGCTGCGATTCGCCTGTTACTCATGCCGCCTCACCAAGCACTTCCTGTTCTCGCATCCTTAATAAACAAAGTGTTTCAAAGTTTTGCACATTCTTTCAGAGCCAAAGCCAACACCTGTCTGATTCCAACACCAACAATGTGGTTGATCACTTCAATCATATCTGCTTGCCGTCACTAAATATTACTGCTCCTCTAAAGGTTAGGCCTACGTATAAAGCTAGTAAGCAACCCTGGATAAATGACAGCATTCTCTGGTTTAGATCCCTCACTCCCACAAAATTTTAGACCAATTTCAAAACTGCCTTTTATTGCAAAGCTTTTAGAAAGAATTGTGTCCAAACAGCTGCTCACTGTACTGGAAAATAACAAATTATTTGAAAAGTTTCAGTCTGGTTTCAGGAAGTACCACAGCACTGAGACTGCCCTGCTTAAAGTCATGTGCTCAGTCCTGGTACTCCTGGACCTTAGCGCTGCTTTTGACACCATTGATCACAACATCATGTTAGACAGACTGAGGCACTGGGTGGGGATCTCTGGTACTGCCCTAGAATGGTTTTTCATCCTACCTGTCAAATAGGAAGTTTTGCGTGTCTGTAAACAACTATGTCTCTTCGTTCTGTCCAGTTAAATATGGTGTGCCTCAGGGGTCGGTCTTAGGACCCATTTTGATTTCCTTGTATCTGCTTCCCCTTGGACATATTATTCATAAACACGGTATTTCTTTTCATATTTGACACACAAATGTACTTGCCCGTCAGATCCACAGACCCTGGAATGTTGAGTTCACTTAACAACTGCCTTTGTGAAGTTAAAAAATGGATGTCAAATAATTTCCTCCAGCTGAACTCAGACAAAACAGAAATCCTGGTCATTGGGTCCCAGCAGATGGCAAATCAAATACTGCCATCTGCTGGTTCCCTAGTAAATCACATTTAGCCTGTTGCAAAGAACCTTGGTGTCTGGTTTGATAGTAATTTAAATTTCAAGCAGCACACCACAAAGCTTGTTCAATCATGTTTTTATCAACTTAGAAATATAGCAAAAATTCGATCTATGTTAACTTTTAAAGACACCGAGAACATTTTACACGCCTTCATCTCATCACGCCTGGATTATTGCAACAGCCTTTTCACCTGTTTAACCCAAAAATCTATTGATCGACTCCAGACTGTCCAGAACTCAGCTGCAAGGCTTTTAACCAAAACAAAGAAATATGACCACATTACTCCTATTTTAGCTTCATTACACTGGCTCCCAGTTTGTTTTAGAATTGACTTTAAAATTTTACTGATCACTTTTAAAGCTCTTCATGGCCTCTCGCCTTGTTATATTTCTGACCTTTTAGTCCCATACGCACCAGCACGTACCTTGAGATCCTCAGGCAGAGGTCTGTTGTCTGTTCCAGAGTCTCGACTGAAAACTAAAGGGGACAGAGCGTTTGCTGTCAGGGCCCCGAGGCTCTGGAAAAGTGTGGAATTTTGCCGCCACGCCACTGCCACATTGTTAACTGCAAACTCACAATTTTTACAACATGGTTTCATCAATGTGTTAAGGGTTTTCTGGGACAGTTTTGAAGTTGATATGGCCAACCTGCTAGGAGTAGTCCATCATAGTGTAAAATATGTCATTTCCTTTTGACAGCAGGTGGCGCTATGACTTTGAGTGAATAATAGCATATGGATGTGTACAGGGTTGAACTGTTATCATACATGTCAAATTTGGTGCAGATGTGAGCATGTACACTGAAGTTACAAGAACTTCCTGTTTCATGGAGAATCATCGATTTTTGACAGCACGCCACGGGCAAACTGGTCGACTGGTAATAACCGTTTGTACAACTTTTAATCGTCAGTGGGTTTAGACTGGGTTATTGTACGTCTGGACGTGATACATATACCACAGAAATTTCATACACGTAGTTGAAACTTTGCCCGGGGGCTGCTCTGTAGGGGGCGCTAGTGAGCCATTTTGCCAGGCCCATGCGCGAAACCCATAAAATACAATATTTTTCCTGAATTTTCCTGAGTTCCTGAATTATGTGCAAAGTTTGGTGAGTTTTCGAGCATGTTTAGGCCCCCAAAACTGAGATTACTTTGCGAAAGGAAGGAAGGAAGAAAGAAAAAGCAATTCCTTCAGTTCCAATAAGGACCTCACACGTTTCGTGCTCAGGCCCTAAATATTGTCATACATTATATTACTGTAAAATCACAGTTGCATTTAAGCAGTATTTTAATGTAATGCTGGTCAAGGTGGAGCTAATTTAATTTCAGTTTAATACTTGAGTAAAAGCTACTTTCCACCACTGTTTCAGCACCACAAAACCAGACGTTTTCCTCTCATCTATATTAAAGCTACATCGTAGGTCATAACACATTTTTTGATAAGTATGTTCTATAGATCATCTTGCAGACTATGATATAATTCACCAGGGTTGTCATAGAGTGACCCACCATAACAGCAAATTGAGGCGATTCCACTTTGATTTTCAGATCTCATTTTCGGCCATTTGTTGTCAGGCGTCAGGTACTACATACTTTGACTTAAGTAAGATAGATGGTTTGGTCATCAATTCAAACAGTCTGCAGCAAGTATGCGGTAATTACAACAAAAATGAAATTATTTTAATCACAATTCCACTCAATGTGCACATTTATTTTCCTAGAAGTCACACAGAAGCCCACACGTACAGTAATTTGAGAACTAATTACATCAGCCATAATTAGCATAAGATAGATGAACAGTCACAATCTGTCATTTTAAAATGACTTAATGATTAATAAATATCTGAAATACAATTAGCTCAGGCAGCATTAGAGTTGCAAG
The DNA here is from genome assembly GCF_014851395.1 of Micropterus salmoides. NCBI lineage: Eukaryota > Metazoa > Chordata > Actinopteri > Centrarchiformes > Centrarchidae > Micropterus > Micropterus salmoides. The sequence goes on from NW_024044681.1 coordinate 29,760,271, forward strand.
TTCAAGAAGCAAGAAATTAATAAGGGAACTCTGTCAAGGTCATAAAACATGAATCCCTATATATAATTTGTGGGGTCCAAAGACTGTGCTGAACCTTTATCATTACTGTGTTAGTAGTACAGTATGCAGCCCTAACTCTCAGGTGAGGTAAAAGCTTGAGGTGCTTGAAACACATACAAGCTATTAAAGTGCTTTTAAAGCTGGAAGGTTTAGCAGTAATGATCCATATATAGTGGCATCATCACCCACCACAAGAGGCTCAGCCACAGAGACCAACTATAATCCTTTTAGAATGGCTTTCTTCTGGTGACATTTTAGCGCCTCCTGCAGAAGACGACACAGAGCTCGTATCACAAAACAACATCACATGTTGAAAACTTTAGTTAAGATTAATTGACAGTCTTTAAAGATTTAGGGAAAAGTAAACTTTTCACATTTTCACATTAGAGATAATGATTTATTAAATGCTATGTGTTGCTCTTTGAAGAAATTACACAAACAGAAAAGCGGGTTAAAAGTTGTATATTCAAAAGGATGAAATTAGATTTTGTATTTGTAATAATATTATGTAGAAACATATATGTGTGTGTGTGTGTGTGTGTATGCCCATAGAAAATTCCAATACACCATCCATATTAAATATAACAAAATGGTTTAATTTAAACCATCTGGAAATTATTTCTAATTCATTTAGTGCAGAAACTGCATTAAGTGTAAAAACATTTTTTATGTAAAAGAAACATGGATGACAATGCAGAAGATAAGAAGAGAAGGGGTCCAAGAATAGACCCCCTGTGGGTCACCACAAGAAACTCACTTCATATCAGATGTCCACCCACTTACAATTACAAAGTGTCTGATGTTTAATTTAATTAGATAGCCACAGAAAAATTTATAAGCAAGACATTGTGATCAACAGGGCTTATTAAAACTAGACCACAAACATTCAGTATCGACCACCTCATTAACAGCCATTCACGTGAACAGATATTTTATCTAAATCTAGTGTGCACGTAAAAAAGAGCTCTGCTACTGAAAATGCCTATAAATCAAAATCCTTTCAAATATTTCTGAAAAACATAGAAGGACAGAGACTGGACAATATATACAAAATAATTTGGTCTTCAAATTTAAAGATGGTGACAATGTTTTTATTTTCAGATCAGTGGGAAACATTTTAGTTCGAAATAATTTGCTGAATACATATTTAAGAGTTTTGACAACTGATAGACTTTGGTGACCAACATAAGCGTAACTTCATCATGACCTGCTGCTGAGGGTTTTTTTTTTTTTTTTTGTCTATAGTACCAATAAACTCGAACTCTGAAGAGGATCAAATTCTTTTCAAATAATCAACTGCTGAATACTTGAAGCTATGTATATTTGATTAGAACATATGTCTAGTTATCTTTTAGACACAACAATGATTTTGAGTCTTGCGGCATTTTCTATTTTGTGAGAAACAAAGAGACACAAGTTAGACAATTTCCTTAATTATTTCATATGGGATTGCAAACAGCTCCCCTGTCATCTGTATCCATTTCAGAAAACATTTTGGGTGATCTTGCCATCAGCATGGCTTCTCGGGGTAATAAAAGAGATGCCGCTCAGCAGTTAATTCCTCCTGCTGCTCATTAGCACTACTCTTACTTGAGGACAATAAAAGCAACTCATAATAAATTACCAAATAAACACGTGTACTAGGAAATAAGCGTAATGACAAACGCAGGCAGCCGTTAAAAGGAATGACATCAGTAATTAGCCAGTGAAAGAAGCTGAGACATTAATATATACTGTGAGGTGAATGCATTAAAAAGGGCCTTACAGAACAGTAAGTGCATGCATTATTAATACGGACGTCCCAGTTTGATACCATTCATACTCTTCTACTACCCACTGAGATACCAGGCCTTGATTGACACACACACCTCCCTGCCTCATCTGATAATAGCTTTTTTAAACAAATGACAATATCTTATGGTTTGTGGCCCCCATGCAGGCAACGCCCATATGTGGTTTTGCGTGTTTTGGCCTTTTACCTACAAATCTCTTAGATTGTTGATACTTATTTTTCTGACATCAGGACAGCCACTGATTCCTGTTCTGTTGTGGTTATGAAAACAAAATTCCAAAAGCAGAAGATATGTTTAAGAGGGGTGTTGCTTGGTTGGTTGGTTATGGTGGATAAAAGTTATTTTACTGTCATACGGTCGGTCTGTTCTGAGAGCTCCTATTTGCTGGAATGTCTTCAGTTTATGGTGGGAAGCTTTTACAGATGGCTTCTAAACATTGTTGCATTCACAAGCTACAGTAAAATCAAAGCCAGACAAAAATAAGCAAACACGCATAATGCGCAAAAGCATCATCTTATTTTGGCGTTTCTTGGATGGAAGCAAAATTCTCTCGAGCAAATTCCCTGCAAATACTTTGACACCCTATGGAAGGAAGAAATACAAGCAGTTGTAGCTGTAGCTCAGTTGGTTAAAACGTGCAGTCTCCAGCCTCTCCTGAACACATGTCGAAATGTCCTTGAGTAAAATACTGAACACCCAAATTGCCCAAATTGTCTGTTTGGAAATATGTCTGCCAAATGAATGTAATACTATAAGAGTAATCTTATGTACAAAATGAAAGGTATGTTTTAGAAAATGGTCAGTAGAAGCGTAGCTTAAGTTTATAACATTTCTATTCAATGGGAAAAAATATACGTTAAACGTTAAAAGTTAAAAGATTACCCTGACTTTAAAGTCTGATTAAAATATGCTGGTAGTATACAAATGAAAAAATAAAGCTTTAGGACAATTGATACAGTACTGGATATACTGTAGATATATACTATGTAAAAGTTGGTTGATTTTGTTGTTGTTGGTTTTTGGTGACGTGCTGCTTTAGTTCAGAAAGTTCTGCCAATAGCAGGCTATGGAAAGTAGAAAGAGGGGTCTGTCAGCATGTCTGCCTAACATCCAAGGGAGCACTATAGATTTCATCACGCCACGAGAGCAGTGGCTTTTTACCTATGGGATAAGTCTGTCCAGAGTGATTATAGTGTAGCATATCGGAATATAGATGACAGATGGAAAAGAATAGACTACCAAGTACTGATGCACAGTACCATTACAGTCACTGTTTCAAAATGAGATTTAAACTTTAAAAACAATTTAATCTAATGGTTGAACTGACAGCAAAATGACGTGTTTTCATTGACTTTGTATGGCTCAATGTATATGGAACACCAGTAGTCACCTATTTATGCTTACGATTAGTCATTTATTAATATTCAAGTACTGTAAATGTGCACATGCCAGCTATGAACCAGATACACAGAAATTATTTTGTTAGTCTTCTCAACAATCAGGGACGCCGCCCGTCGATTGATTTATGGGACGCTGTCAAAGGTAGTCAACAAGGCAATGAAGCTCATTCATTTTTCATACGTATCACTGAAACCCGAGAGTCTGATCTTTCTGAAAGTGACAGCATAAAATTAGGTGATAAACTGATTCCTGTCCCCAGGACATTTAGTTTGTTGATTGGCAACATCTGAGCAGACACGCCATTATCCTCTTCATTTCCTATCCAAATGAAAAAAGGAAATATAATGACAGTTTAGCCAGTGAGCAAACACATGGAGAGCCAGGAAGTATTAAGCAAAGTTCACTCCAGTAAGAATATTGCTTATTTATGCATCTATAGAGTTAAAACTTGTTCAAGCTAGCAGCCATATGTCAATTTCAGATGGACAAGAAATCAAAGCTACATACTTAACTATTGCAAGCAGATCAATCAGTTCCCACAGGCCTGCTCAGTGTGCAAGGAGTGGATAAATCCATAGCCGTAATCATTAAACAAATTACTGAAATGTTTGTGAAGAAAACTAGAAAGAAAACTGGACCTGTGCCTGGTTTAAAAGCTAAAATGTGGTTGCATCTTTGCCAGGACACAACAGCCCAGAGCTCCAACAAGTCCAGCTTAATCGATAAAATAGGTCATTTGTCATTGCTTTCCAAACAACCCATGATACAACAATGACTCATATGAGTGGTTTCTAATCTGCCATCTCTGGTTAACCATTTGGCTAGGTTTATACATATAAAACTATGTGGGTAAGATTGTGTTTATATTACAGAAGCGTGAGATGCTTGAACTGCCTTTTCTGGTGACACCAGACTATACCATTAGGGTGATTGTAAAGCATCTCAGCTAGACAAATGGGTGTAGTTTTAACTGAAAATCCTTTCCAGTGTAGCTTTGATTACAGTACTTTTGTTGTAGTGTCTTTGGAAAAAGCTGCGATTAATCTCTGAACAAATAAAGCCATCCAGTGATGTCCTTCAGAAGTAATTGCACACTCAAGGTGGTTGCTGTAGCTTTCTAATTCAACTGTTTCTCTCATTATGCATTTAGTTCAATATCCTGACCTAAAATCCAAAGCATCCTTTGAAGCATTCATTGTGCGGTCTGACAGATCACATCCTCCGAGCCACAGCGCTGTAAGTGGACAAAATGTAAGTCAGACACGAGCAAAACCTTGATTGTCTTTGCAGGAACATGAGCCTGAGGCTTTTCTCAGAAGTAGAGCAGTTATTTTTTTCTCTGTCTGCCTTCGCTTCATCCTGAAATCACTTGTCTCTACATCCACCACGCGCTACATTGGAAAAACCACTGGCACAGTTACAGTGCCACCTGTCTAGACAGACAGAGCAGTTAGGGCAGTATTAACTTTCCTTTCAAAATGTATTTGTTGTTGTAAATTAGTTGTATATAAACATAATATCTAGGATGCAGAGTTGCATGGGGACTACAGGTCTGAATCTCTCTTATCCAGTTCAATACTGAAGGATGAAAAGACTAACATTTTGTAAATGATAAACCAAAGGTTATGTACTGTATATAAAGTTGATGACTTCATGAGGAATATATGTTGCGCTTAAACATGCCAGTCATTAATATTTTTGTCCTCCATGCCATGTAACCATGGTTATAAATAATATGAATTTATATAAAGTAAGATAAAACTAAAGTTTCTGATATGGTTTTGTGAGATCAGATTAATTAGTTTGTTATTTGATGATCTGTGATTTCTCTTAATTTTCTAATGTCAAATGCAGAAAGAACTTCCATGCTCATTTGCATATTGTTTCAACCTTGCTAAATGCCACCTATACAGTATCATAATCTTTTTTAATGTTTTAAGTGGAAAATGGCCAGGGAGTTATGTGCCTGTTCCTAGTAGCCGTGCAGGATTTCTGTGACGTCAGCAGCACAGGAAGCTGGTGCCAGGGCATGTCCTGCTGCGTGGCGGAGGCAGACATATGTCGCAGCAAAGAGCTGTGGCCAGAAGTCACTCTTCATAGAAGAACAGAGAGAGAGGGATGGCTGCAGTTCAGTCATGTGACAAGGGAAAACATGCACCACTTTGTGTGTCATATGTTCAGTGGTGATTTCAATAACTGCCACAACACATTTACCACAATACATCATTTCATATATATATATATATATATATATATATATATATATATATATATAAATAAACAGCTGTGGTTTAGACATAAATACTGCTCCAAGCATCTTATATGAATCTTGTTGTTACAAAGCACTAGACATTGCAAGATTTGAGCACTATACACTTGACAAAACGCTACAGGGTTAAAGTTGACTATACAGATTAACGCAGCGTTTCTGCATCTGTGTTTGTAAACAGATATGAGTTCTGTATATTTTACCCGTGTGAATGTAATCTCAGCCTTGAGAAGCTAAGCTTTCCACTCAATGGCTGTAATCTTCTTTGGGACTGTAGACTATTACTGTGAGCTTCTGTGGACAACACTATGGAAGTACAGCTTACTGACAGAGTCATGGCTGACACACATTTACAAACAACCGGGTTATAGTCCAACATACATTATCCATACTGGGCAATATGCTCATATGTATCATGAGAGTCCATTTGCTTATGACGTGGCATTTCTAACCTAACCAGAAAACACATTCTTGAATTCAGTCAAATGAGCTTCAAATATTTGCAAACACTGGTGACTGCACATTTAGTGTGGACAGAACAGAAGGCACATTTACATTTAGCTGACTTAGTGTGGACATAATCTAAAGCTAGAGTATATCAGTCTGTCAGAAGCATTTTTTGTTATATTTGTTGAAATTTTCTTCACATCTTGACAGCAATGAATAAATCAAATGTTTTGATTGGCTGTCGCAGGACTGTAATAAGCTGGCCTATCTGCCTGTGTACCTACCAACCTGCACACACTCTGCCCGTGCACTCACTGCACATGAAGTTGTGTTTTGTCTCTCTTCCTCGTTTGACACACACACACACACACACGCTGAAGCGCACCGACGCCCCGATCTTAAGGGTTAGGGTTAAAACTTTGGATTTATTCACGCTCTTTAAAAAGATTTGTTGAAAGTTTCTTTCTTTTCACATTTTATTTACAGCATTATATGTTGACATAGTACATAGTTCTATGTAAAATTAGAGCTTGAGCTCCCCCATATAGCCAAAACAGTATCATCCTACTTTCATAACGGCACTGCAAAGATTCGACTGTGAGATTGATAGTCGAATCAAAGCTCCGCCTATCGAAGCATCGAATCTTTGACTATTTGGGGTCAGCCCTAGTGCAATTTATCATGTTGAGACTACAAAGACAAAAGACACAGAGTTCTTGGAGAGACATCATGGAAGAAGTGGGATGCAGCCAGGAGGAGGCTATGGCGGCAGGCTTTTCTCCCAGCCGTTGTGTGGCTGTGTGGAATGGGTATAAATCTTACCGTCTACCGTCTTTAGATGTGGTCGTATAACACATCTTACGACTTGTTCATTCCAAACCTAATGAACTCTTTAGTCTGCATTTGGCTCCTAGAAAGATGAACACTGCTGGTGACAAATTCATATTCTATGTAACCCACTGTAATGTTTCATTTTATTCCCTACAACCATATGCTTTGGACAGTACTGTACATGCACTGCACACTGACAGGGCGGTCGTGACTTTGAGCTACAGCTGAGCCTGTGGTAATGCCCCAGGCTCATTTGGACTGCGTTATCAGCCTGCTCTATGCTAATTGAGCTGTTGAGATTGTAGTTTGCAGGGGGCTTTACCCTGACAGACCCTTGGGCTAGTATGCTATGTACAAGGCATACAAAAACACAAGTACAAACATAAACACACCTGCACATACACACACCGACACCTTAGTACCTGCTGGGGAACAAACTGATTGCGCACCGTTGCAGATGCTGGAATAGGTAGCAGCACATACAGGAGTAAGGCAATCACGCTGACATATTTGCTGTGGGACAGTGAGGGGAAGGAGAAAATTAGTAGATTTATACGATCGTCTCAAGCTCCTCCGTGACTAACCTGCATAAGATCCCTGCACACGGTATGGATGCATGCAGCCAGCCGGCCTCCACTGCAGTCTAATCCATCTTAGTCCAAAGAAGTTGCCTTACATTGAGCTGAAACCAATTCCTAGTAAAGACGCTGATAACTGAATGTGATGTGAATGTGAATGTGAATATTTATCATTAACATGTGAGACCAGGCATATTAAAGACAAGATATGAATTAAATATGAAAAGGAATAGCTGCCAACTAATGGATATTAATTCTGTTGCATGAAGATGTAGGAATTCACAAAGTGTGTGACAATTTCTCTTTCAATGAAAAACTATGCATGAAAGAACTTTTGTTATTTATAGCTACATCACTGTTTGGTGATAGAGGAAGTCAGAGCAAACAAGGGCATTGACAAGTGAAACAAGACAACAGAAAGAGAAATGTTTTCATGGGCATGAGCATGGTAGAGTCAGAGGCACAAAGTCAGTGGATTTAGCCGTGACGTCTGAAATCGTAGGACGCTCATACATCACAAGTCCGCTGAACTGCTTTCAAGGACAAGGAGACATGCCAAATAAGATCACAGGCCTGTTTGCAGTCTCAGGATACCTGACCCCTCCAATCCTCGGCTCTAAGGGCCCAGAACTCAGGACGGAGTGTTTTTTCCCCAGAGAGAGAGGGTCAAGAGGTGGCCACCTACCTATCAGCCTGAGGAGGCCAACAGCTTTTATAACAAGATCACACCAGAGTCAGATTACAGGCAGAAATGTTCTTTTTTAAAATCACTTTCAAATAAATTAGTTCATAAAAAACAGAATAAAAAGAGAATAATAAACCCTATATATATATATACATACACATACACACACAACATAATCTAATATATTTATGAACTCACTCATACTAATGTCTTGCTACTATCAATGATTCACAATTTAAAGTCTTTTAGAGTAATGTGAAACAGTAAAGATTAGGTAGAGTAACTCAAATCAACAATCTTTGTTGAAACTAATGACTATATGTAGAGTAGCATCAGTCCATCAGTGTCACATTAATTATAATACCTTGGTATAATTAATGGGAGAGAGATCAAGGTTGAGACTAATGTCAAATGTCTCAATCTATTTCTGGCAGGATTGTTAGTAGTTGCTTTTATTTGAATACCTATTTCTAATAAGGATTTGTAAGTTTTAACTAAGAGCTTTATTGAACGTTAATAAATAGTTTATTAATGGCTTGTATTAATAAAGATATACGGGTTTCTCACTGTCTAAATAAGCAGTGGGGTTTTACATCAAAGTCTGCAGTTGATGAATAAGTTCCTAATTAATTGATTTTTGCCTGATGTTCTGCAGCTCTATATCTAATATTTGGGTACCAATTTCTGACAGGATACCCTTTAGGAAGGGTTTATAAGTTGTAACTAATGGCTTTACTAATGCTTTACAGATCAGTCAAATGCCATTAATAAAACATTTGGTTATCCTCCTCCATATCTGGAACAGAATCAATTTGAATTTGATTTAATAACAAAAAATTATGTACAGTGGCAGATGACCTACAAACCTTTGATGATAGCTTATTAAAAACTACTTCATATAAATTATTATTCCTTTCATACAAAGGAATTTACTAATGTGATATTAAATAGAGCATCTCTGAGTCAATATCCCTATTGTGGAAGAAGGCAACATTGAAAATTATTTATAATAAATGTTCTATTGCTCATTCCAACAGAATCCCTCAAAGCTTTAGCTCAGAGCTAGAAAAGCAACTATTTCTTGTTTTGTGCTTTAGGAAAGTATGTCTTTGTGCAGGAAGGAATTCAGTGAATCCATTCCCACCAAGTGACAATGTCATGCTATTGGCACAATAAAGGGTACAGGTTTTCTTGTCTTTTCGTTTCGGTGGTGATTCATTGATTTAAAAGACCGCAATTTTAAAGGGCAAGTCAATACTAAATCACATGGAAGAAAGCTGTTGCTAAGCCGTTTCCTCCTTGGATCTTCCAGGCACAACCCCAATCAGTGATGTCACAGCACATGTTTTGTCTTTTGACAACTGAAAAACTCTACAATTGAGTGCTTATTTTAAACACTACCTGAGGCTTTACTCCACCTGAAGAATAAAAGACTGTACGGCACTTTTCTAATGAAAATCTCAGGGGAAAAGTATCAGACACTGCACGGTGCTAGAAAATATTGTTCCCTTCTCTGCAGTCCTTTTAATACAGTTAACAGAAAAGCAATCCTCATCCCGCTCTCAAGGTCACTGTATTTGCAGAAAGACGGATGAAACAGTGCAGGCGCTGGCCACAGTGATAGTGCTATCCCTCTGAATTTGCAAGTATGGATGACGGCCAGTGTTTGCACGGCAAAAGTAAGACATGTGAGTTTAAGTGATGAATGGGTCTGCAGGTCCTGGAAGAGCAAAACAAAGCAAAACCACTTAGCCCCTGTCAAAGCTGCAATATAGAACCTACTGGTTGAGCAACTCACTTGTGTGATTTGTCTGAATGTGTGTAACATCATCAGTATAAAGAAGTTCCTCCAGAGATAATACTGCACATTATACAGAGTGAATTAAGATGTGTTCATTTTGCTTGTTAGTCAAGAGCAAATAGTGTGCAGTGAGTTAACTAACCATAAAGGTCTTCATAGATTTTCCATCTCCTCATGATGATGCTACGTTTTCCTCTTCCTCCAGGGTGAAGGCTCCAACTTCCTCCAGCTTGGCGCCTCCATTGAGCAGCAGATCAACGGCATGTTCAAGGTGATGGAGGAGTATAACTGGGACAGCTTTGTGGTCATAACCAGCCTTTACCCGGGCTACGAAACCTACGTGGATTACATTAAGTCCTTCACAGACACCAGCTATTTTATATGGGATCTGCAGGACGTGTTGACGTTCGATATGTCCGCAGACGGCATGAACGACATCCGAGCGAGGAGACTTCTGCAGCAGGTCGACGCCCAGGTGCTTTTGGTCTACTGCTCTCATGAAGAGGCTCAGTACCTGTTCGCCATGGCATCTGAGTCCGGATTGTTGGGGCCAGGCTACATCTGGATTATTCCCAGCCTGGCAGTGGGGAACCCGGACATCCCCCACCTGACAGCTTCCCTGTGGGGCTCATCAGCATCATCACAGACCGGTGGAGGATGAGCCTGAGGAAGAGGGTGCGGGACGGGGTGGCTATCGTAGTGAAAGGAGTGCAGAGCTTTCAGAAACAGAGAGGCTTCGTTCCCGAGGGCCAAAGTGATTGTCACAACCCCGTCAAGCCATCCTTTACTAATGACACTCTGTTCAGGTAACCAGAGAACAATTTCACACAAGCTTTAGAGAAACAGGCGTTTATTTCTAACAATCTTATATTAGATAAGATTTAGATATTTGTCATATTTCAGTAAGAAGCTTCTTGTTTTCTGATCAGATCCCGATTTAGTTCGCTGTTGAAGCTGCTTGTTGTTTTACAATGCTGTTTAATTTACAATGTCAATTATTACAGTAGAAGTAATTTTTTTTTTTTAAGAGGCTGGCCTTGATTTGTTATGCTTGTCCTCCTCTTCCTACACTTCTGATATTTGAGACTTGGCCATAATTTAAATACTAATGGTACAATTTTTCTGTGGAATTCTTCCAAGCATTTATATTTTGTAACTGATTTTCCTTGTTTGGTGGCAGGGTCGGACATTCGATTCCGATTCGATTCGTATTTATGCATGCATAGGCACATACAGGAGCACAGAGCGTGATGCACGCAAGCATGTTAAAAGAGAAAAAGTTTAGTGGCCTGTGAATGTTCTCTAGGCAAACACTGCACACACATTTAAAAAATGGCCACCAGGGCCACTGGAAGCCTAAAGCTCATAAATGACAAGAGTTACAGAGTGCAGGAATTCCCATGGAAACAACTTTGCAGTAGCTTACCGTTAATGGTGCCGATTATGAACATAAGATATGAACCCCTGTAGCTTTAGACTATCTCATTTGTACTTTATGGTGTCTCATTTGTTCTGTTTAAATGTGAACTAGACATGAAGTATACTTTAATTTTAAATTGAACCCCTGAGTATTATAAAAATGCACTCGATGTTACTGTAACTGTGCAAGAGGAGCCAAATCCAACAAAAGCACAAGCTTCAGGACTAACACGTTTGTAAATTTTTTTCTATGAAAAGCAAAGTCCTTTCACCTAAATGAAAAAATAGTTCTTAGGTCATTGCCTTCCAAAACAACTTAAATATTCATGCAAGTGTTTTCAGATCTGTCACTTCCGTGGTTAAGTTTGTGGTCAAGTATGAAAGAACTCAATGTTATTAGGCATGTCAAAGTCTGAAGCTTTCTGTGCCCACCTGTGCTCCAGAATCTCCTTTCTAATGGCGACATAGCGCTACTTCTGTCTTTGTAGAGAGGACAGTCATTAGTTAGAGAGGTCACTTGTAAGGAAAACATAATCATAGATGGTTTTCAGTGTTCTAACAAACAACTAATAGTGTTGTTTTTTCTGCCGGAAAAAAGTCTCTTATATTACATATTACTTGTATGACCTTATTTAGGACTTGCAGAATAATGTTGTCTGATGGTAAGGGATCACATTGGTAATAAATATTCTCTTTAATTTCTAAAATTTATCATAAAGATACAACAATAACGGTTCAGACTTCACAGCAAAAAGAGGTCAACAGTTGTTTATTGATTCATGACTTCCCGTCCATTTGGTGTTCCCTGCCCTGCTGCCATCTATCTCCTCAGCATTGAGTGCTCCCCTATATCTCTTGGAGATTGCAAGATAATTTAGTGGGGCGTGGGTGGTAAGAACGGATGAGGGTGTGGCTTCTCCTCATTTAAACCATGCCCAAAAGAGCAATCTGTGCCATGGAACACAGAAGCAAATCCTATTTTCTTAGAAAAATGTTTTTATCAGCAAAGGGAAGAGCCAGAAAAAAAAACTGCTCCAGCGTCTGGCTCATATGAGCCAAGGTCATTCAGGGAGATTGGGAGTGTGTTGTGTGTAATTGTGTGTCTGTGTTGTTGTAGATGGACACCAAGGGGCTGCTAAAAGGACACAGGCATCATCAGACACTTCTCTTGCATTATGAAACACCACTCTCTCTCCCTCTGATGTCAGAAGTAATTTTTCTTTCAGAGTCTTCCGAGCCGTAGGGGAGACAACTTTTACTTTGTAAACCCAAACCGTTCATGAAAATTGGAAATGGTGAACATTATCTTAGGCTTTGATACTGTACAAACCCCTCCTTTTAGACTTTTTAAACCCAGCAGGCATGACTTGAGTAGCAGCATCTCTCAGGTTGGCGAGAGAGAACAAAGCACTTTCTATTAACTTCATAGTCAGCTATCTATTCTATTTCCAGCCAGATCAAACATTAAGGCCTCGGTTCTCAGATCTATCCTCACTTGATTGGAGTTTTTTTTGTTCAAACAAGCTTTTGATAATGAGTCAGATCACCTGTTAATGGGATTAGCGCAGATTACCAGATTAAATAGGCTTTTCACACAGACAAGCCTGAAGGCTTTTCTCCTCCCAGCAGGCTTTCATCACCTCTGCTGGAGTGCCGAGTGAGGTGAGAGCGCAGAACCACAGGTCTAATATAACAGGATGTGAGTGATGAAACAATGGAATCAAAGCAGGCAGAAAACGGTTTTCTACACAGTGCAGAAGTTGTCAGGACACATTGTGACTCTACTGTGTCACAAACATACTAAAGCAAGCAGCAGTGTTGTTCTGTTCGGTGACGAGGCATTTTGTGACATTAAAACAATATTTTTGTTGTGTTGGTTTTGCTGTTTTATCATTGTTACTATAATGGATCCTTTTGGGGACCATGAATGTGTTCAGCAAATTTAGTTGTTAAAATAGTTACTGATATCAGGAGTTCACCAAAATCAGTCGGATTAATCCTTTGGGGAGCATGAATGTTTGTACAAAATGTCATAGCAATCCATCTAATAGTTGATACTTCAGTCTGGACCAAAGCAATGTATACTATACAGGTGCTGGTCATATAATTAGAATATCATCAAAAAAATTATTTATTTCAGTAATTCCATTCAAAAAGTGAAACTTGTTTAATGTATATTCATTCCACACAGACTGATATATTTCAAGTGTTCATTCCTTTTCATTTTGATGATTATAACTGACAACTAATGAAAACTCCAAAATCACTATCTCAGAAAATTAGAATATTGTGAAAAGGTTCAATATTGAAGACACCTGGTGCCACACTCTAATCAGATAATTAACTCAAAACACCTGCAAAGGCCTTTAAATGGTCTCTCAGTCTAGTTCTGTAGGCTACATAATCATGGGGAAGACTGCTGACTTGACAGCTGTCCAAAAGACGACCATTGACACCTTGCACAAGGAGGGCAAGACACAAAAGGTCATTGCTAAAGAGGGTGGCTGTTCGCAGAGCTCTGTGTCCAAGCACATTAATAGAGAGGCGAAGGGAAGGAAAAGATGTGGTAGAAAAAAAGTGTACAAGCAATAGGGATAACCGCACCCTGGAGAGGATTGTGAAACAAAACCCATTCAAAAATGTGGGGGAGATTCACAAAGAGTGGACTGCAGCTGGAGTCAGTGCTTCAAGAACCACCCCGTACAGACGTATGCAAGACATGGGTTTCAGCTGTCACATTCCTTGTGTCAAGCCACTCTTGAACAAGACACAGCGTCAGAAGCGTCTCGCCTGGGCTAAAGACAAAAAGGACTGGACTGCTGCTGAGTGGTCCAAAGTTATGTTCTCTGATGAAAGTAAATTTTGCATTTCCTTTGGAAATCAAGGTCCCACAGTCTGGAGGAAGAGAGGAGAGGCACAGAATCCACGTTGCTTGAAGTCCAGTGTAAAGTTTCCACAGTCAGTGATGGTTTGGGTGCCATGTCATCTGCTGGTGTTGGTCAACTGTGTTTTCTGAGGTCCAAGGTCAACGCAGCCGTCTACCAGGAAGTTTTAGAGCACTTCATGCTTCTGCTGCTGACCAACTTTATGGAGATGCAGATTTCATTTTCCAACGGGACTTGGCACCTGCACACAGAGCCAAAGCTACCAGTACCTGGTTTAAGGACCATGGTATCCCTGTTCTTAATTGGTCAGCAAACTCGCCTGACTTTAACACTATAGAAAATCTATGTGGTATTGTGAAGAGGAAGATGCGATACGCCAGACCCAACAATGCAGAAGAGTTGAAGGCCACTATCAGAGCAACCTGGGCTCTCATAACACCTGAGCAGTGCCACAGACTGATGGACTCCATGCCACGCCGCATTGCTGCAGTAACTCAGGCAAAAGGAGCCCCAACTAAGTATTGAGTGCTGTACATGCTCATACTTTTCATGTTCATACTTTTCAGTTGGCCAACATTTCTAAAAATCCTTTTTTTGTATTGGTCTTAAGTAATATTCTAATTTAATTAAAGTCTGTGTGTAACTTCCAAGTTTCACTTTTTGAATGAAATAAATCAACTTTTTGATGATATTCTAATTATATGACCAGCACCTATATATACTAATCTCATAGTATATGAAACCTATGACTTGCTTCTTATATTATGACTTTGTCTCATAATTATATATGTATGTAATTAAGTATGACTTATTATCTCTTATTATGCCTTAGAGTTCTAATAATTATGGCTCAAAGTAAAAGTTTATTAGAAAAAAGTTATGACTCATAATTCACTGTTTTACACTGCTGTTCATACAAAACAAACAATTTGAAGATGTCACTTTAGGAAATAGTGATTTCAATGTTCTTGGACAGAACTTACATAAATACAGTATATCCAAGTATACAGTGCTTTTTTAAGATTAGGTCACTGATCCTTCTCTTTGGGTTTTGTTTCTCTGCAGGCACATGTTGAATGTAACCTGGGAACACAATGACTTCTCCTTCAACAGTAACGGTTACCTGGTGAATCCAGCCATGATAATTATCACTTTGGACAGAGAGAGACAGTGGGACAAGGTGAGCTTTTCATAAGATGGTGACAGATATTTCCTTTACACAGGATTATGTGTGTACACACTGAACGTATTTTTGTGTGATGATTACTGAATGCACAAAATCATGACTGAACTCATAGAATAAGAAACCAGAAGAGCTGTTCTGCAGTTTCATTTTCTCTTTCACTGACTTTCTCTGCATGCTAAAAGCAGAGTGATTTCATACATCACCGATCTCTTTGTAAAGACTAGTTAGAGGAGTCAGAGCTCTATTGATACCAATGAACCACTTAATTAAGGATCATCTCCTAATCATACACACACACAGTCCTACGTTTTACACACCCCTCTCTCACTAATGGCAACCCTCCATCTCTTTAAAAGATATTAACAGAAAACCCACACAGGCACTTTTGTTGGGTAACTTTGCTGCAGCTCACTGACGTTGGTTGAAGAATCAAACATTAATTTAACCACAGGGGGGAATGTGATGTGGACACCAGACTGGAGGGAGTTCACTTCCTGCACTGGTTGAATAGAAGGTGTTTAGTTAAACATTATGCTCACAGTAAACAGCCGCAGGCGTCTCAAAGCTAATTATGTTATATTGATGTTTTTGGCCGTTCCGTCCTATTAATTTCCAATATGTTATCAAGGCTCTGAGCTAGTAGGGAGTTGTGATGGTAAAATGCAAACTATTTGGGTATGAAAGCAGGCAGAAGATATTTGTGTATGAATTTATCGGACTAGAACCCAGGGCCTCTGCAGCAAGGACTCAGTGGGGCATGTGCACTAGTGGTGAGCAAACCTGCACCCACTAAAGATTATTTAATTTATTATTTGATTATCCACTATAATATCACAATCAATCACAAATTCCCAGAGCCCTAAGACTAACTTTCAAATTGCTTGTTTTGTCTGACCACCAGTCCAGACCAAATTGTTTAGTATACAATGTAGGGCTGACCCTGAATAGTCAAAGATTCGATGCTTCGATTGGCGGAGCCTGATTCGACTGTCAATCTCACAGTCGAAGCTTCGCAGCGAAACGAGGATCACGCCATTTTGGCTATATGGGGGTGCTCAACGTCTGATTTTACATAGAACTACCAGTTTTCTCCCAATAAATTAATATACAGAGTGTTACAATATACATTTCAACATTTAATGCTGTAAATAAACATGTAAAAAGAATAAAAACTTTCATTAAATGTTTTTGAAGTGTGTGAATAAATTAAAAATTGTAACCCTAACCCTGGCTCGTCAGTGCGCATGTGTAGGCGTAGCATGTGTGTGTGTGTGTGTGCAGTGGCAACACTTG